>NW_008631464.1:84133-84687 GCF_000691845.1 Merops nubicus | reverse complement strand
TATATATATTATATAAATATTTAGAACTGTATACAAAGAGATCAGAGGAAGTTCAGAAGATCATCTAGCCCATTTCCCCACCTCACAGCTTACCAGCTTACATTAACACTCACTTGGGCCAGAACAACCTTTTTTTTTTTCTGATTTCATGAATGACCCTGCTTTAAACATGAGGTCAGACCAGATGCCATCTTGAGGTCCATGTCATCCTGAATTCTCCTGATTCATAAAATGCTCATATACACACGGACAAGAAAGCTGTTACAACTTCACATTAAAATAAAACCTTGTAACCTCTTTTTAAAGTGCCTAGGGAATTTTTTTACCTAAGCTGAAAGGAAGCATAAATGCCAGTGTCTACTGTTTGAGATTTACTAAATCCAGCTCTTGGCTCCTTGTTCTGGAGCATAACCATTCTGACAAATGCTACAATCATGTGATCATACATTATTCTGTCCTCTGGGCTTTGAAAGTCAGCCTGTACATGGAACAGGCACCCATGGAAGGTGGAGAGAAGCACACAGAGACTGGGCCTGGGAAAAGTCACATAACTA
>NW_008631464.1:76148-84103 GCF_000691845.1 Merops nubicus | reverse complement strand
CCCTAGAAAACATACCTGCACATACGGAAAGGCAGTGCTAGAATGTGCAAATGAAGCCGGGCTGTACTCCACTAATTTCAAAAAGAGGTGGTGCACATCCAAATCTGTTACGCTGCTGTGCTAGACTTTAATAACACTACTCCTCACGGACCATACGCTTCCACACTGAAAAAGATGGCTCCAGCATGATCTATGGAGCACCACTACAGCATTTGCTCAATGTTATCAACATCTACTATCTTCACACTCATCTCTAGAAATCTGAATAGTTCAGAAATACCCCAGGTGGTTACCAAGAAACATTGCCTTGTTTTTGATTCTTACCTTCTCTCCACTGGAGTAGAAGAAGTAACGCAATCGGACAATGTTACAATGATCCAACTTCCTCATAATCTGGAGCTCTCGGTTCTGAAACAAGAGAAAAGCAAACAATTAGAAAAAACTCTGTTCTCACAAAGTTAGAAAACTGTAATGAACACTTTAATACACAGACACAGGAGCTGACAAAACAAAGCACAACTGAAGTTGGAAAGAGGCAACAGCTTTCACATGTTATTTTTTCTTCCACTTACTTTATCACTGAGAGTTTTGATGCCTTTGAATACATTTTTCCTCTCAAATAAAGGTCCACAATCCATCACAAAATCTAAGGAATACCTACTTGCATTACCAAAGTTTCAGTGGTAAAAAGCAAAATGACATTAACCTTCCATTTCCATTTTCTGTTCTTGCAGTAATAAAATATACCAGCCAGAAAGGTCAGGAGGTTATCTCTTGATAAACCCCCCACTACTGTAAAAATAACGTAACCAATGTAAAAGCAAATGTAACATTTCCACCCACCTACATGCCTGCCCTCCTCCGCGCTGCAAAAGAGATTTGTGATGGAAGACAATTTCCTGTACCATTCTCTTTGCAATACCAACAAAAATCGCCTGAAATTCAGTTCCCACTTCTGTTCAACCAAGGTTTAACTAGGTTTAGGCAGACAGGAAAACTAACAGTGATATTTTCCCATTTTATACCAACCTGAAAAAGCTGTTAAAATAAAATCAGTTCATTACATGATGATCTGGGGACTTCACTGCAATATCCATTGTAACTGAGCCCTAAACAAATGAGGGATCTTATAGCCTAACAGATAAAAATGAGTGCAATGTTGAATTACAGGTATGAATAAAAAGAAACAAGTAAAATTAGCACAGGTATGTTTGTTGTACTGAATTCAACAGCTGTTGTTGTAATACTCCCTTTCTCCTATGGTCACATTTACACATCACTGCTTTTCCTTCCTCTACTACTGTACAGTCTGCAGCTTCAAAATCAGAAGGTATTCCAATTTTTACTTGGATCACAGGGTTGCTAATCATATATGCTATCTGGCTAAGACCAATACACTATACCAATACACTGGTCCTACTAACATCATTAACTCTGGTCAACTGTAGGAACATAGGGGAAGAAAATTCTTTAGCCACCAAACATTTTCATATTTAAATGCACAAAGCTGAACACCTACTTTGTGCTGTTGAAATAAGAATATTGTATCCTGTGTATCAGAGGGTCATGTATGGTGCCTGTCATTATGATTAAAGCTTAAGGAACCCTGCAAGAACCACCCAGAGCTTCTAATAGGAACATGGCTACAAACCTGGTTTTTAGTTCCTCTAAGCCATGTAGTCTTAAAAAGAGAGGTGTTAGATAGGATGCAGTATCATTAATCCCATCATCCCTGCCACCCGCTGACTGAAAAAAATACTTCAGTATTAGTCAGGCACTTTACAAACACAAGTGACACCTCACACAATTATCAGCTGGCAATTATCCAGCCAGTAGTTAAGGAGAAAGCAAGTCCTTCCCTGAGCCCGCCCAGCTTCTGTACAGATTAAAGCCTAAGTCCGTTAGGTGCACACCAATACAGACCTATTCTACCCTGAAGGTTGAAGAGATAAAGCGAGAGAAAGCAGGGAGAGACCTTTGAGGCTCTCACAAATCTCTTGAAATCCCGTGAACTTCTGAAAGAGAAACACAAGCTCCATCACTGAACTCATCAAAACATCTCTCATCTCACAGCATTCTCCTGGTAGCTCAGATATTCCCCATTTATTCATTCTTCATTAAATGCTATCAATAAGAAGGCCATTTTGAGAGTCAGGGCTGGGGTTCCTGTGACACATGGCACAGTTCAGACTTCAGGTCAACAGAAAGACCCCATCCTCTTGTCTTGTCCAAACCACATGCCACTGCTGACTCAGTGATGTTCCCCTGGACCTTACAACCTGGGGCAGGTTTCAACTAGCAAGCCAAAGCAGGGATGGCTCCTAATCCCATCGGTCACTGGAACATCAGGTATGGCAAGAGATTAATTTCTCCAGTTGATTTTTACAGCGCTTAACAGTGTTACTACAGGACTGAACCTAACACTGCAAGTTCCAGCACCTCAGCCAAATTCCACCAGCAATTCATAGCACAGCATTAAGGCAAGTAATTTATTCCTCCCTTTCTTGCATAGTCTGTGAGACGGAATAACACCTTTTATGTCATGGAATGACTGGAAGAAAGGTGAATACGTTAAGCATTAATGTGCAAATATTATTTTGGCAATATCTCAGCCATTTCCTTAAAAATACTCATGTATACTTTAAGTCAGGTCATCACTTCATGTTCTTTAGAGAGTATGTATACGCTGATTGGACACACTGAGAGAAAAAAAACAGATTCTAACGCTAGGCTGAAGTTATATTTACACTCTGGTATCTCATCCTAGCACAAGCACAGTCTGTGCCCACTTTGAGATCTTTCACTCTGATCCATCTCCTTCAGCTCACATCCTGACCATCTGCTGCAGCTGCACAAACAGTGCTTCAAGAGGTGCTAATATAAGGGATAACTCATAGACCAGTTACACAGTAACCTATATCTCACATCCTGTGACTAGATAGAAGGAAATAAATTTAAACTGTCATCTTAGTCAAATAGTCACCTCAGCCATCTTAAACACAGGCTGACTTCTAATCACTACTCCCTGGTGGAGTTAAAACTGGAAATACTTGAGCAGTTGCAAAGCTCAAACTGGACGTGTCAGGGGAACAGCTACGGATGTTCATGTAAGACTGATGCTTTAAAGAATTCATTTTTTCTCAGATGAATATTTCAAGTAGCCCCACTTTACCATGTATTTCCCCGTATACATCTTAAATAAATAACAGCTTATTCACATTATAACGTGGGCTATTCATTACCAGTGCACAAATGCAGTGAGATGGAGAATCAGATTATAAGTAGGCAACTTTTAGCAAACTGAAGGGTGACCAATGTCCTACACTGAATCCAAGAGAAAAAAAAAACCAAACGCATGTCTATATATAATTAAAACTGAAACCATTTCAAAACATGCTGATGAGAAAGGCTGACAGTGCATGATCAAAATACAGGGTGGATGAAAACAAACTTCATGCTTATCCTTAACTAATTACTTTTGTCTTCCAAGAGACTTGGACGTAAAGTCAACGACTCAAGAAGTTCTTAATCTTTCCCCTTATCCCACCCACTCCCAGGAAGAGAACAGTTTAGTTTTCTTACTGAACAAGAGTACCAAGCCTGGTAAGCACTGAAGAAAGCAATACCCTTCAGCGCCAGCCTCACCACAAGAGAGGACCCAGTAGACTTCTGTTCACACCAAAACACAGATTTGGTTAAAGACTGCCATGACAACATCAGATTTGTAACTTCAAAGCATAGCCACTAAGGCTCATGCATGAAGACACACGCCTTCTCTCCAGAGTTCCAACCTCAATTCCTCAGAACTGTGGTAATGCTGCAGCTGACATGAAACCACCAAAGCAGGATCACTTCTGCCTCACTCCTGTAAGCTGCCATTACAGAGCAGGATAACCATCACACCCCCACAAGCTCCCGTCCCCGTCCACAGACTGCTAGAGCTGTGCAGCGAGCACTCACCACCCCTAACCCACATCTCTGCCTTTTTTTTTTTTAACCTCTCCTTCCTGCCCCCCCCATCCCCCCCCTTTTTACAACAGGGGGCAAAATGACTTGATCATCAGAGATCATGCCTTATGCACTTGAAACATCCTGAGCTGGATGAGAGCAAGTGAAAGTGGAAGGTTTTGCACAGCTCACGTCAGCACAATGTTATCAATATATACCCAATGAAGTGCAGAGATAGCTGGATGCAGTTCAGAAGAGAATTCCTCAGAGTTTGCTTAGCTAAAGGGCATGCTAGGTTTTGCCTCTTTTTTTTTCCCTTCTGAAATGCCTGTTTCAAGTCTCAACAAGGTTCTTTGAGGATTATATTCAAAGCAGATGAAGTGGGAGAAATTAAAAATGTGTATTTTTGCCTTGTCTCACACCAAGGACATGAGCTGGTCCCTGGGAACAGATAAGACTGTGTATATGTCTCGTCCTTTTCAGAGGGCATATCTTTTTGATGAAAAGGCAGGATAAGCCACCAATCTATTTCAACAAGCAACTTCAGTATCAGGCTTCTAGCTTAAATCAAATAAGGCCAGCAAATAAAGTTAAATGGAAAAAGTGCAAAAATGAGAATTATTTTTGTTCTTTTTGGGATAATAACTTCAAATGCTCAAGCTCAGTATCTCATGTTCTTCTGTCAGCTTAGAAAAACAGGAACTGGAGGGTAATCGTCCTGTGAACTCTGGCATTATAGATGGATGGAAGCAGCACAGCTAGACCCACATTTCTCAGTATACACTATCCTCCTCTTGCACGTGTTGTGCTCACAGTTCCCTCCTTTCTCCTGCTTCCATCAGTATCCTCCATTCTACCACAATTCTGACTCTTCAGCAGAGGTTTTCCCTTATTGAAGAGCCTGAGCATGGAACCATAGGCAAAGCTGGGGAAGAAACTAGTTTCCAGTGAGAGGCACGAAGGCAGTGATAAAGCAGCAGGGCTTGCCCTTTTTTTTTCCTCTCCCCCTTGCTTTCTTTCACTTGAACAGCCTGAATAACTAGTCACCTCCACTCATCTTTACCTACTGCACTGCTGAGCCTGCCCAGAGAACAGGCTCAGGCTGAGACCTTGAGAGATTTAAAGCATTTTCACAGAGCAGGAAGAAGCCTCTTTATCCTACCTATCATAAGAAAAAACCTGGACTCCAAGCAGAGGGCATCAGGCACATACTGAATGAGGTCTTTCAAAGCGATCCTAGACAGCTATGCTTGATGCCACGCAGAGACAGATGCTTACAGAACACTTGAGCCATACCTCCTAAACTCAGCTTTGTAAAAATGACCAAGACAAAACACACCAGGGCACAGAGGAAGCCATCGTACCCACCATAAGCTGCCTGTAGTATGGGAACAGCACCTGACGTTACCAAGGGGTAGCTGGATCACCAAGATCAGCACATTTTCACTAGTATCATTACTAAAGCTCCAATTCTAGCATGCCTGGTTTATCCTAAGCTTAGTGGAATAAACTGTGAAATAAAAGCTGTACCACATCTTCTGTAAAAATTCCTGAAGCTGTCTGACCCATTCCTCCAAAGGCTGATTTCAAACACCTTCAGTCACAAGGCTACTTTTAATACTGCCTTACTGTCAACAAAAATATTACAGAAATTATTCTATGGCTCACAGAACTACCTTTCACAGATACATGACAGTTCAGGCATTTTACAGAATAAAGGCCAATTCCAACATTCTCCTGTATATTGCCCCAAAGCTATTTACCGAAATAAATCAGTGCTTGGAGGAAAAGGAAGTACAGAAGGGGCTTAACTACAGAGGCCTGGGCTGAGAATCTGCCCACACCAGTCACCAATAGCTAGCCACCCAAGGCAAGTTCATTTTGCAGGCAAGCCATTTCAGGCAGAAATAAATGTCAACAGGGAACACAGTTTTTGCCATTTACATGTGAGGCATTAATTAAGACGAAGCCCCAGTCTCCCTCTCCTGCCATTCACGTCATAATTCCAACACCAACAAGTTGGGAAGGTCTCCATTAGTCTCAAACTCATAAAATTGCAAAAACCCAGAAATACAGGACAATATCAACAAACGAATACCATTTACTAAAGATCTGTATTTATGACATACCAATAGTTGTAATGCCACAACAACCACCACCCAGTTAACACTGGCCCATCAACAACTACTAAATTCTTGCAGCCCAGCAGGCCTAATGCACAGGTCAGAAAGTTCAGAGATCATGTCCTGCTCCAACCTCTATCAATGTGTAACATGCATGTGCATAGAAGCAGCTTCGAGGGTTAGCAGTTGTAAAAGCATCTTGATTTCTATCACCCAAAACTTCCTAGATAAATAGCTACTATTAATATGTTAAGATTCAGGGTTTCCCTAAGAGCAGGGAAAAAATAAAATAAAAATAAAATTGATGATATCTATCAGCAGTTTAACAAATTGCTGCTTAAAATACTTGCACTCCCCACTCCTTCCTTGCACCTCCTTGTGCTTGTATTCCTAGGAATACAACCCTCATATAAGTGAAAACAAGAATTCCAAGTGCCCATACAATAGCTCACAAGCACCAGGCCACACGAGCGGGATGAGCAGAGGAAGCTGCTGGGAGGTCCAAGACAGAGAATGCTCGTGCCTGCACTTCTCTGCACCCCGGTGAGCCGTAGCTGCAGCGTGCTCCATTTCACTACCTTACTAAAAGCAGTGCAAAGGCTCCAAACCCAGCTGCACATTGCTATCGAGTTCCATGCTCCTGCCAAACCTTCCACTCGTTGTCCTCATGTAAAAATCTGATAACTAAGGTTCTGAAACAACCAACGACAGAGACGCACAGCACGGCTGCGTCGCAAAGTGTTTTTTGAAATGCTGGCCTGTGAACACCCAGAAAGAGTCAGAGGCACAAAACGTGTGCGTCAGCTGTATTCTGGCCAAAATTTATTACTGAGCACAGTGACCTTCAGCCCTGGCACGAGTACAGATCAGGGCAAAATGTGCCTGCTTTGAACGTGGCAGCAGGCAGGACCTGCCTGCAGAGGCCAGTGGGCAGAGTGGGCTGGGCTGGAGCCGGGGCGAGGCCACAGGCAGCCAAAGGCACAGGCTTCAGGCACGCAGAGGTGAGGCCACCAGTGCACTCCCAGCCTGCAAACCTATGATTTGTTACAGCTCAACTAAAATTAAAGAGTGGACAGGGGCAGCAAGAGGAAAAAACATGCTTGAAACTAAGGCTCTAGAATAATGAGTGAAGGAAAAAGTCACAGAGTCACGGTAAATGTGGGCTAGACTTCATTAACCCCTTCAGAACTAGACAGATTTGAACCCCGAGCACGCATTAATGAGTGGGCTGACAGACACGCATACTGGATGAATATCTGAGATACCAACACACCACCTTGTTTTCACCCTATTAATTCTTTTTATTGTATTACTGACCCCAGTAAACTCAGGCATTACATCCCTTCTTGCAAAGGGACCACATGCTTTGAAATTCCTAACTCTTGTGCCACATTACATCATCTACGCCCTGCTCTTGCCAATGCAGGACTGTCTCCAAGCTCAAGTCTTCTGCTTCATACATCTATTACACATAGTTTCCTATAACTGTAAACAGAAATGGTTTT
Source organism: Merops nubicus (assembly GCF_000691845.1). Classification (NCBI taxonomy): domain Eukaryota; kingdom Metazoa; phylum Chordata; class Aves; order Coraciiformes; family Meropidae; genus Merops; species Merops nubicus. Next base: position 76,527 of record NW_008631464.1, on the reverse strand, counting down.
TGTGTTCTTCAGAAAACACAGAACAAGCCTCAATGCCTTTGGAGAACAGAAGTTCTGACTCTTCTTTCATTTCCTCCTTGTATCTCAGCAGTCAAGTGGAGGGTGGAAACCAAATTCTTCGTTGCTGCTTCTTTGAATGGAAGTGGAGTTTGAGAGCCTCTCAGAGACTTAATATCTCTAAATTCCTGCCAGCTCAGGAAGTTGGAGACTAAACTTGGAACGCAAATTGATTTCCAGCATCATGTCACTTCTGGACCACAACTTGAAATTCACTTAATCATTTTCAAGTGGTTCTTTCAAATACTGTGACCTGATGAACAGCTCAGTTCTACATTTCAGTTCTACAGCATCTATTGTGCTCCACCAGTGGCTAGTACAA
>NW_008631464.1:0-76117 GCF_000691845.1 Merops nubicus | reverse complement strand
ATTCTCTGTACAACTGCAGCGTGAATTACAGTGCACCCAAGGTAAAAGCTAGAAAAACAGAACTAGCTCTGAAACTCAGAGAGATGGTTCAAGTCCATTACAACAGTGAAATAAAGTGCAGGAAGGAGAGTTAGTGAAAGGAGAGGGTCCAAAGAAGGCGAAGTGTGCAGAGCACAGGCCTTATGATGAACAGATGACAGAACTGTGCTTGTCTGTCTAGCCTGAAAAAAAGGGGGCGCAGGGGAGACCTTATGGCTGTTCTAAAACTACCTGAAAGGAGGTTGTAGCAAAGTGGGGGTCACTCTGTTCTCCTATGTAACAAGTGATAGGACAAGAGGAAATGGCCTCAAGTTCTGTCAGGGCAGGGGTGTATGTGTGTTTAGTTTGGGTATTAGGCAAAACTTCTTCATCAAAAGGGTCGTAAAGCACTGGAACGGGCTGCCCAGGGAGGTGGTGGAGTCAATATCCTTGGAGGTATGTAAATGTGTGGAGGAGGTGCTTTGGGACATGGTTTAGTGGTGACCTGGCAGTTAACAGTTGGACCCGATCTTAAAAGTCTCTTCCAACAAAAAAATTCTAATTATCATAGAATCCTATTTTTTCAGTTGTAGCACAGAGGATCTCTGCTGAAAAACTCTTACATTAAAAAATTAGTTTCCTTTCACAGAAACAGCAGACAAATTTTTCTTCATGCTTTTATTTTTAACTCTTCAACTAGCAAGAAGGAAAGTAAGTGTAAAAATGCTGTAACTCAATCCTCTGGGAGTCTGCAACATCCACAGAAACTTACACCTGCAATCACAACCGGAACAGGTTGCAATTACTCTATTAATCAAATAAGTTCCAATCTCCCACGGGCACAAGACATTTGCTGGGCTGCTAATCACTATGTTATTAAACATTAATGAAATGCTTTATTGCTCTTGGCCTTCTCTTCTTACATATGATGCAGCAGATGTTTCATGCAGACAGATTCCAAAAGACTTACAAACCAGAAATGATTTCTTTGCACTGTCCCCCTATCCCCCCAATAATTTATTTATTTAGGGAACAGGTAAGTGCTGCCTCCAATGTTTATTATTCCATTGTCTCAGGACTACTGCTATATGACATGAGGACATCTGATGCCAGAAGCCATTAGGAGGTTTAATTCCAATCGAAATTAATATTTCTGATTCCCTAAGACCTTAGAGGAAACATCCAAATTAGAAGGACACAAGGGGAAGCTACAGGTGAAGACTGAGTAGGGAACAAAGGGGGAGTGGAACTGGCAAGTAGAATTAGCTGCCTGCAGATGATTATTTGCCAAGCAAAATCACATCTAGTAAGTATGAGCCTTAACAATGAGCTCTCAGGTGATCAAGCTTTTAAAAGGTTAAGTGTTCCCCACTGAAATCAGGGGGAGACTGGGCAGCACCTCCTCTGTGGATGGGGGAACAGGAGAGGAAATTGGCTCAACTCCAACAATGAAGGGATAGGGACCTACAGTCCTTACCTTACACCTACACAACAAGCCCAGATTCCTGGCAGGTTCTCCACTCCCTGGTGTGATAAGTTTGTTGTGAGCAAATATAAGCATTTACTAGTTACTGCTATAATTTAAAGCCATGAAATGTGAAGGTTTGGGATACACCTAGAATAATGATTACCCTGCGAAACTTCAGATGACAGCCACATGTGTATAAGAGTGTTTCAGCAATCATTCTTTTTATCTTTATATGTAAAGGAATTCAAGCATCCTCAAATCCGTATCTTCATATTAAAAGGCAGCAGCATCTTCTTCCAGTAGTGGCAAAATCATTTCACCAGCTGACCTTTGCTAGATACAAGAAATCTATCAGATGCTTGAGAGGGAACGCCACTGATGTCCAAGTACAAACCCACTACAAGGTAGCAGAGGAGATCGTGTTCGAATTTGATAGAACAGGTTGTATCAGACTTCTTGACTGAGGGTTTCTTCCTTAGTCAGCACTAGCACTTTTAGAACACTGCCCCATTTTTCAAGAAATCATTTCCTTAGGCTAAAGGATGTCACAGCACTGAAATGACAAGATTAGGAAGTATTCCCATTCAGTTATAGCCTAAATTGCCCCAAAAGAAAGAGTACAGAGAAGAGTAAGTTTTAGTAATTATTTGCATAGCAAAGCACAGTGCTTAATGACAGGATTTTAAGAGCACAGACACAGCGCTATGGTTAGATTCACCACTTAGTCATACTAAAAAGCAATAATAATCTCCAGAAGATAGGAGCATAAACAATTTCCATGTCAGATGAGCACCATGAATTTGAAGTGGCACATGCTGGGGCCTACAAGAAATCAGGGAGGGTCTGTTCACAAGGGTTTGTAGTGACAGGATGAAGGGTAGTGGCTTTAAGCTAGAAAAGGGGAGATTTAGGTTAAGCGTTAGGAAAAAGTTCTACAATATGAGGGTGATAGACCACTGGAATAGGTTGCCCAGAGAGGTGGTGGAGGCCCCATCCCTGGAGACATTCAAGGTCAAGGACATGAGGCTCCAAGTAGCTTGATCTAATTGCAGATATGCCTGCTGATAGCAGGGGGGTTGGACTAGATGACCTTTGGAGGTCCCTTCCAACCCAAATATTCTATGATTCTATGTTAACCACTTATCAAAAAGCTACACTACCACCTCACTGGTTTCCAGTCTCAGTTTCTCGAGGACCAGGTCCAGCTGGACCAATGCAGGGCAGGAGAAACCTACGTCCCAGTAGGTTTCCCTCAGTATCTGTGAAGACCCAGGAATGTTACCAGCTCAGTTGTTCCCTTTTCTGGATGGGGTAAGACAGCTCTGAATTTAAGCCAACCCCAGGGTAGGTGTCACAATCAGTGTCTTCAGAGTATGTTGCAACTGAGAGTCAGCCTCCAGGCTCTGATTCATGAACATCAAGAGCTAAACTGGAAGGGCAGAGTTAGCCCCTCCACACCAGATGCCCGCCCCACCCTTCACCTACAGAGTGTTGCTGTCCCTGCAGTGAGGACACCTGGGTGGCTCATCAGATACCACTTGATTCACCAGCTTGCCACCCAAAGTACAAAGCTTACCAGGAACTGAGTTCTACACATACAGTAGGTTGCATACCCACAGCTGCTCTGAAGTTTTTGCTGCAGGGGCAGCAAATGCAGCAGTCACTGCCCACAAGTCCTCTCTCTTCAGCTCTTTCAAGCATCCATTCACTGGCCTCACTGTCAGATAACAGGGAGCAACTACAGAGTTGATGTGAGACAAATTTCAGGAAAGGGAAAACAAAAAGCTCATGTTCCAGGTGGAAACTTGGGCAGTAGTGGCAGTACCATTGTGCAAGAGAGGGGTAGCTTCAGGAGGAGCCTGGCTTCTACCTGGCTTAGTTCCTCATCATCTGGGACCCTAAAGCCTGACGACACGGATAATTAACCCCTCTCACTGAACTATTAAACAATCTTCGAGAACTCCTTTGTAAAACATAAGAGACTCAACAACTTTGTGATACTGTGTGCAGGTCAACCACAGGAATTGTCATAAAGCATTTCCTACATCACCTGTAGTGGACGGACTACATATTCTTTTGTGTGTAACATGCAGTACTAGAGGGGATTCCCATAAGGTAGCCTCATTAAAACATGCACTGCTATTAGTAGTGCAAGTTGCAAAACCTGTCACTGACCTTGCCATATACTTTCCAGTACAAGATCTGATTTTACAAGGCTTAAGGAGGTCTCCCACTGCATACATCACACAGAACAGACATGCTGTGGTGCTGATTTTGAGCTGAGCAATGAAAGGAGATGTGGTTTTACAGCTCTCACCTCATTTGTTACAAAAGGGAAAATCTCTGCAGTAGATAAGGTGAGGAACTGCAGGAACGGTCTTCTCTCAGTCATGGCACTTTATGATGTTGCACTGTGAAAAAATGGGACTTGAACCTACAGCTAGTACACAGAACAAAGCACATTAACAGGTTTACCCAGGAAGCCATTACTTCCATTTTACTCTGCCCAGACCAATATTCTGAAGTACTGGGTGATAAAATATATATGAGTTCAAGAGGACCACTTACATTCCCACCTGCCAAAAAGGCAAAATTGGCCTCTTCTGCCTGATATCCACTACATAAGGAGATAGGAAAAAAAAAAAAAAAAAAAATCACAATCCCCTACATAAAGAGATGGAAAGAAAATACCCAGTGTCTGCACAATGTAACCACAGGAGGCACAGTGTGAGATCAGGTGCACCCTCAGTAAGTTTGCAGACAGTATGAAGCTGGGTGGTAGCACAGGTCTGCTTGATGGTCAGGAGGCTCTTCAGAAGGACCTGGACAGGCTGGATTGATGGGTTGAGGCCAATGGTATGAGGTTCAATAAAGCCAAGTGTCAGGTCCTGCATTTGTGTCACAACAACCCTGTGCTTGCGTGTCACAACAAACCCACAGGCTTGGAGAAAAGTGGCTGGAAATCTACCCAGCAGAAAAGGACCTGGGGGTGTTGGTCAACAGCCAGCTGAATAAGAGCCAGCAGTGTGCCCAAGTGGCCAGGAAGGACAAGAGCATCCTGGCTTCTATCAGGAATAGTGTGGCCAGCAGGACTACAGACACGATTGTGCTCCTGTACTCAGCACTGGTACTGAGACACCTCAAGTAATGTGTTCAGTTTTAGGCCAACAGCCAAAAGAAAGGCACCAAGGTTCTGGGGCACGTCCCAACAAGGACAACAAGGCTGGTGAAGGGTCTAGAGCACAAGCCTTGTGAGGAGCAGCTGAGGGAATTGAGGTTGCTTAGTCTGGAGAAAAGGAGGCTCAGGGGAGACCTGATCATTCTCTACAACTACCTGAAAGGAAAATGTAGCAAGGTGGGAATCAGTGACTTTGCCCAAGTAACAAGCGATACGACAGGAAGAAACGTCCTCAACTTGTGCCAGGGGAGGTTAGGTTGGATAACAGAAAAAATTTCTTCACTGAAAGTGTTCTCAAGCACTGGAAGAGGTGAATCAAGGAAGTGGTGGAGTCACCATCCCTGAGGTATTTAGTAGATTAGGTGCTGAGGGACACTGTTTAGTGGTGGGTTTCGCAGTGTTAGGTTCATGGTTGGGCCTGATCTTAAAGGTCTTTTCCAACTGAAATGATTCTATGATTCTATAACAAAGACAGACAAGGCATCTGTCCTGGCCCAAGGCATCTTGCAAACACCAACCAGCAGGGACATAGAATCATAGAATGTTTGGGTTGGAAGGGACCTCCAAAGGTCATCTAGTCCAACCCCCCTGCTGTAATCAGGGATATCTCCAACTAAGTCAGGCTGCTCAGACCCTCATCAAGCGTGACCTTGAATGCTTCCAGGGATGGGGCCTCCACCACCTCTCTGGACAACCTATTCTAGTGATCTACCACTTTCATATTGAAGAACTTTTTCCTAACATCTAACCTAAATCTCCCCTTTTCTGCCTTAAAGCCCTTACCCCATGTCCTGTCACTACAAACCCTTGTGAACAGACCCTCCCTGATTTCTTGTAGGCCCTTTTTAGATACTGGAAGATCGCAGTAAGGTCTCCCTGAAGCCTCCTCTTCTCCAGGCTGAACAATCCCAACTCTCTCAGCCTGAGAGAATGGACATCAAATTATCTTGTCCAAGCAAGTAAAGAGTCCTGCATGCTAGCCCTTTTGTCACCAATTGCCATGTTTGTCCTTCCTGGGCATGAAATTTTATTTGCAACAAGTTCAAACTGTGCAAAGTCAGGTAGAAAACATTCAGTTTTGACTAGGTGGAAGATGTTGTTCCTGCTCTGTGTTCAAAAAGCCAGGTATATTCAGAAGTACAAGGAAAATGAAATTTTGTGACATCCAGCTCTGAAACAACTGAGGTCCATTGTCACCCCCAGATTAAGTTTCTGAAGGACTCTGACTAAGTTTGTCAAAAAATTATCAAGTATCTCTTGAACACTTGGTAGCTTGCAGTGAAATCAAAAACCTCTTAAGGATTGCTATAGCACCTTCAAGATCACAATGCTCCACAAGAGAGGAACAGTCATTCTCTCCACAAGGAAGGCCTTGCTGTCATAGCCACGGTAAGGCATACCTTTGACAAAATTTATTCACCAAAAGAAGGGTCTGAAAGACTAAATACCAAGTTTTTAAACCACTTGGAGCCTAAAGCTATCAAGTTAATCACAAATTATAGTTTCCAGACTCAAATACAACAGTATCTCTGTGCTAAAGCTTTTTTCCTCCAGACTTAAATTCTCTGCTTGACACGTACTCTTTCCTGCCCTGATATTGAAGGGTATGAAAACCAGCAAATCCCACCTCTTTCCATCATTGCTTGGTTTTTGAAAAACATATGCTAGAACAACCAAGGAATGAACATTCAGAATAGTAACGGCAAAATTAGTTTACACCCCCTTGAAGCAAGCAAGACCTGCCCCTCACCTTTATCAAACCTAGCACACTTCACTGGACTGGAGGTTAGGTCCTACCTTGTTCTGCAGCACCTGTTAAAACTAGGGATTATTTAACACTTCCTTAAGAAATCACAGCAAAGGCACTGAATTCACTCTGTACCAGCAGCTCCCATGAGCTACCTGTCTATGGCAAGTTTTTACTGGATACAGGAAACACTGTGCAGCTTTCCTAAGCAGCACAGCACCAAAGAGGATGCTCAAGGTTACAACATTTTCCTAAAAGCCAGCTACCTTCAACAGGAGCCAAAAACACCTATCCAGGTGAAATGATGGAACCTGCACGAGACCTCTCATCACATACTCCTCCTCAGCTCAGGAGTATTACAGATTTATTCCACATCCAGACATAGCCAAGCAGGGCTGTTGCACAGGAAGGCAAACCCAGTGGTCAAAGCATGTGTCAATCAAGACAGGTTCTAGGCTGTTCCTGAAGTACTGAATTTTTTCCTTTTTTTAAAAAAAAAAAAAGCTTAAAGACTAAATACAGGTGCTGTACTACTCATTTCTGTACAGAATGCTTACTATTGCCAGTTTTATGAGCTTGGAAAAAAAAAATGAACTTGCTCCATAGGGTTTTATGTGTATTCCTCCTGAACATTTTAAAATACAATTCTAAACTTCTTTTCTCCGCATTGAAAAAAAAGATGTACAGAATAGACGCCCCAAAAGTGACTACAAGCCAATGGAAACTTAAAACCTTAAAGAGCTATTGAGATCAGTTATTATATTTCATAGACTATGTATAATAGTGTATTTTAGAAGTGGGGAAGCAAGATAGGAAAACTGTTATCCTAGTAAGCAATAAGGTAATGCAGTTTTATGCAGCTGAAGGCATCTTGTACTTCACAGTGTCTTATGCCATAGGAACTGCACTTGCTAAAAGCTGGTGCTCAAGAAAGAGCAGGGTATAAGAGTCTCCATTTACCAGAACTGAAGAGAGCAAGGACATGTCCAGCAGCTTCCCCCTAACTACACGGAGTTAGTCTCTGCAGACCAAGATCAACAGTTGCAGTAGCAACATTTCCAATATTGCTCTTTAGAGCCAGAGCACACACAGCTTTTTGCTGGAAAGTTCTCAGGGTAGCCTCTACTGACAGGAGCCTTAGGCAGCAACATGTTCACTGAAAATGCAAAGAAATAAGATCCACTGCCTCTTATTTCCACAGGATTGTGCCTTCTGAGTGGAATTCATTTCCTCACCCCACCCCTGAGCAGTGAACAATGCTTTTCCATGTTTTGTTGAAATCGAGCTCTATGCAAAGGGTGCCGAGACCCTTTTGCATTCAAAATCCCAACAGCATGAAATACTGAAGAGTTACTTCCCACTGAGGACACGGGGCTGTCTGCTTATGCAGGGAAGGCAGTACTGCTCCCTAAGCATCCTAGTGTTTGCTGTACATGAGACAGAGCCACTGTATCTTGAGCTGTATTTACTTTCACCAAAATTTAATTCAAATACATTTTAAAGGTGAGACTGTTAAAATTTCCAACACTGTTTAGCTGGACAGCTGAACTGAGAAGGGTCTCAGCCAAATTTAATTCCCTTTGAAAGGCCATTATCTACTCAAGAAGTCACCTACAGAATCATTACCCACAAGCAGATCCATGCAGACAAGCCAGAAGGACAGGATGCCACAGCTCGGTGCTCCACCATGAAGGGACTTGCTGCTCCCACCCGCACACAGCATGGTGCACTTGCACTGGGTACGGTCTGTTCCCACCAGCAAGGTGGACTCCTTCCAAGAGATACTCATCAGGTTAGCTCCAAACTAGAGTCCTTGCACTGCTTATCCTTCCTGCTAATTGATGGCCTTCATGCTGCCACAGAAGTTGCTCAATGAGTACGCTTGACTTTTATGCCTCCAACACTCCAGGCAACCTTCAACATGTCCTAGTTTTCCCATGTATCATACTGCTTGCTTGTCCTACTAGATCTGTTAGCCCCATGTGGAAGTAGATAACCTTTATGTCTGTTATGCGGTTACAGATGCAGAGTCACTGCCTATCAGAAAATCTACTGTATTATCTGCAAACCACGTCCTTTTTCGCCCTTTCCCAAGTTATGTTGACTTTTCAGAGGAAAAAAAATAAAAACAATCAGAAGCATGCACTGTACCAAGTTCTTGACTATTTGCTCTGGCTCTCCAGATATGGATTCCAAACACCTACTCTGGTTTCCAGCACACTGGGGTAAAAGCATTCCTATTTCATGTGCTATCATGCTGTTGCTGTTGCAGGTATCTAAATGACAAGCGGATAGTGTCAATAATCCCAGAGTAATCAAAGAAGCCCCAGGTCTCATAGGCAATTCTAGTATGGGTTACTGACATTGCACTAATATAGAAGAATATAACCTAGAAAGAATACAGTACTATTTTAAAAAAAACTACAGACCTTCTGGTATCACTGCCTCAACTAAAAATTATCAGCGCTTACCACTTTCTAATTTTACAACTCAGAATTTCTCACTATTTACAAAGTATGTTCAGCGGACACCACAAAGAAAAACAGTATTCATGTTTATTTTAGGAATTCTTCAGAAATCTGTGCTAACCTCAGATGTCCTGCTCTACATCCCATTACTCCCAGTCAGATTTCCTCTGAAATATGTTCACACAGCTCAAAGCAAAGCAAGTGCATCTATATAAGACACTGAATTGTATCTTCCTTAAGGTTCCCTAGCCCAGCACTACATTTTGGAGCAGCAAGCTCCAAAGTGCTCATTTCCACATTTGCACACTTACTACTAATTCTCATGTTAGCCAGTAATACATATTCTTTCCAGTTTCCTCTCTTATTTACCAGTAACACCAAGCTTCTCCACTAAGGTGCCTTACTGGGTTCACACAGGCAACATGAACACTCACTACAAACTTTTATTTTAAAAAAAAAAAAAAAGTAAAGGAAAAAGTCCTCCTCTGTACACATGCAGCAAGAGCAATGTCATGGGTGGACAGCATATCTGGGAACTCAGGAAGGAGCATGCACGTCCCACCACAACACTCAAGTAAGCTGCACTGCCCCACCTCAGGGGCTAAGGAGCCTTCAACAATCAACATGCTTGCACTGTTATACTCATTCAGTATAAATGAGATGCCTGTTTTCAAGCCCAAAAAAAAACTTGGTGCAACCATTATGACTCGGGCCCAGTAACATTGAAAATGAATGCACAAGGCCCTGAAAACTCAGTCTGATAAGTAGATCCTCAGACACATCTTCAAATGAAGAAACAGAAGCAGACAAATCTTTAAAAGACATGAAGTCAGACATTCTGTCTTCACCCTCATTTGATAAAATTTAGGGGAGAAAACAACTAGGTAAACAGACTATCTCTCTATGACAGAAAGTCTTTTGAATTAAAAAAAATAATTACCATTAGATCCAGCTGTTCTTTTAACATATGTATTGTTATGCTTCCATGAGTCAGACTGGATGTTTGTGTTTTGACTACTCAGCTCAGGACTAAGCAGTCTAACCACCATGGCTGGGTTTTCAAAGGAACATCACAAATGAAGAGGTAAGATGAGCACCTTTGTTGGGCCTGTAACAATTAGACTTGGCTTTAAATTTGGAAGCTACAGAATATGGATGTATGTAGTCTGGGTATTTGCATCATGACACATAGGAGCCTTGATTATTCATCTCAGTTCACTATACCTGGTACTACATAAACAAAAACCCCACCATGAAGAAAGCAGACTGCATTCTACTTAGTTAAAAGTCTGTAAGATATATTTAAAAATACGATGAATGCCACAGCTCACATTTCACCCTAAAGAATAGGTCCCTTGCTCACTCCTGCCCAAAAACCAGTACAAATGAACCACAATCTCTTTGTTGACACAGCTCCTTATGTTTTAAAACAAGTATTAACACAGTACCAAAGCATCAAGCACTGTAATTAGAACTTCTCTTAATGGAGTAAATTTCTCATTACTTTTACAGAAATGTTTCTTATTTGGGATTACTACACAATCCAACTCTTACAAAGCCACTCAAAGAAAATCAGATTCAGTTTTACTCCCTGCAGTAGATCATACAGGAGTCTAGGTCATCCAACCAAACCTTACTGTCCCCATCATCCTTTTAAATTTAGTCTTGGGCTCCATATGCCAAATTTCACTGCATAATACAGACAGAAAATGTGAGGAAAAAACCAAAGCACGACATAAAGCCAAAACAAGCTTTTCTCAAAAAAAGTGCAATGTAAAGTAGCAGAAAATCAAGTCCTTGTATAGTGTAGGCTAAAAATAATTACATCACTCACATCTCACCCTCTCAGTCATCCCAGGGACCAGGAAGTATCCAAGTCACAGGACAACACAGCAGCACTGCTAATTCTAGAATATGCCTGACAGTCTGAAGTGCCTCTGTTTCTGCACTATAGATGCTCATTGAAACGTTTCAAATACCTTCCCATTATTCCTTTTTCACGTCAGTTGGCTCTAAAATGCCATGTCTACTCAAGAAAAAAGTGGCAATGAAAAATTCTTTCCATTTTCACATTTCCTTAAAACTTCCTCGTGTGCTGAATCCAAGTTACACCTCTTCAAGGATGAACTAGGAATAATAATATAAAGAAAAGCAGCTCATGTACGAGGTTTTAAACAAAGCCAAAAGGGCTTAACTACAAGACAGTGCTGGAGGGCACAGCACAGCTGTCTCGGTGACACATGAACAAAAAGATCTGTTCCCCTTCCTTGCTTCAGGACACCTCTGCTGAGCAGCAAGTAGATCTCTTCTGTCCTTCCCATGTCTCACATGTCATCAATTATCCCTTGTTTCCCCTCAGGTGTATAGTTGCCACAGCAGAATATTTGAATAAATAACAAATACCGAGTTCAAAAAGGACACACAAAGTTTTAAAAAAAATGTGTGTTTGCTGGTAAAATTTGAGGCCAAATCATTGGACAATATATTCCAAATATGCTCTAAGAAGGACATGTTGCACTGAAGATAAATTAACCAAGCAAGAATGAAGTAAGCAAGAGCCACAGGTACAGTGTTGCTAATGTAAAAAGTGTCGATGCTCAATTTTCTGTAGCCAAACAATCTCATGCTGTGAGGCTTCTAGAAGAGAATACACAGTGGGTACAACAAAAAGCCTTCAAGTAACTGCATGCACCAAACATCCAAGTAGTTTCAAAAGCACCATTTTTATTTCAACAAGCACCAACTAACCTTTCTTCTATTTATATCCGACACAATGCTCTTCTCCCTAACTGGGAGAGAGATGTAGAAGGTTCCCACTGGGACATCATTTCCACCCAGCAGCCACTAATACCCAAGCTCTATACAGCTGCAGCATTACCTAGCTCTCAAGAGCATTAGACGTGCCTACTCTCTGCCTGTTTGTCTTAGCTAGAACAGCAAGATGAAAAGTAAATCTAGCCTAGAATTTACATACTACCTCAAGCAGCACTGTATTACTAAATCCTTGAGCATCAGAAAGACTTCAAGAATTTTCCTGGGTTTTTTCTCTTTTTTAATGACCAAGCTCAGGCTGAATTCACAAAGAGTAGCCCTCAGGTCTCCATGTGAAACCAGCTGCACGCTTGGAAAGGCTACTCCATTGCCACACTATAGGGTATGAAGTGACAGACATTAAATATTTTTAAATGAAACTGAGAAAAGCAAAATCTGCTCCACCAGCCAGTAATCCCTCGGTCTCAGAGATGCATATCCAATGTGAGGATACATCTGCAGGCAAGCAAAGATATATAGTGTTCATGGCAACAATCCTGAAAGGCTACCACAGAGTTTTACATAAAACATCTTTTGGACACCAGCACAGCACTCCAAGTTCAGCTTTCACCTCAGTTACACAGACCTATGAATACATGCCCTAAACAAGTCAAGGGGGAAAAAAAAGCATCTTTTAAAAATGGGACCAGGATCAGGAAGTCTGCAACATCTTCAACTATACTTGCATAGCCATAGTATGCTGTCAGGATGTGGCTGAGTTACAGCTATTCATGTGCTTTAAACTACACATGTCCCTACCTTAATGGGTTTGGAACTCTTCTGAACTGTAATCTTCACTCTGCACGGCATTATTACAGAATAGCATCCCTACAATGTTATTCTTTTCTAACCTCTCTGTCTCAAAGCAGTCGCCAGCTTAATTTGGGAATACATATAGATTTCCTGGAACGTATATAAATATATGTACTTCAGGAACATCAGACATATGAACTTGTTTTCTTTAGTAGACATGAGAGGCAACAGGAAAGAAAACAAAGCATTGTAACAGCAGCTATATGAATTACCTGGACCAGTGAGGCAAAAGACTTTTTATAAATTTAATATATCTTAAGGTTCATTTTGTTGGCCAACAGATTCAGGTAGACAGATACCCTAACCTTCAGTCCTAGTCTAGGGAGTACCACAGAAAAAAATTATGGAAATAGAAACATTCAAAATCCAAAAAAAAAAAAAAGAAAAAAAAAAGCACCACCTGAACTGGAGCATGTATTGACACAAACACCTCATGCTAGCACCCATGGGGTAGAGGGAAAAAAAGCCCTCAAGGGCTCTTTGGACTCCTCTGTTTTGAAAGTACACATTCTTAGGACAGATATTTCCCTACTAAGGTGTGGGTTTCCACATGGCAACATGTGGAAACACGTTTCTCCACGCACATGCAGCCATGCCTGCAGATGAAGAGTATTTCTTCCTCCTCCACATAGCACAACCACAAATGATTCTATTATATAGACTTTAACATAGTACAAAGTGAAGATGCTGCTTCTCAGTCCTCTTAGATCTCTTTCAGGCCACAGAAGTACATCTAGAGAGGACTCAGCTGATACAAAGAACAGTACACTGCTTACTTCAAGGACTGTCAAAAACAAGGGTACAAACAGATTTTTTGGTTTGCTAGCAAAACTCAGTGTTTGTGAAAACTGGAAAACAGAATGATATACAGGGCTATGAAAGAATTCAGATATCTACCCAGCCTCTTTGGTGTGCCATGACCCGACGGGCACTGCAACTGCAATTACAGCCAAATGACAGAACTGGCTCTGATAAGCTAGCTTCTAGGAGACAGGCAGATCACGTGCTGCTGTAAGAAATGCTATTGTCTTGGTAAACATCCCTGATAATCTGACCAAACTAAACTGGACTAAACTATAAATCTGGCTTCTGTACAAGAGTTAAAGCACAGACTTGAAGAAACTCTCTGGAGCTGAACACAGCCTTCCAGCTCTTTAGAAGATGGAAAAATATCTTGAACACATGCCCAGATGTCCTCCATTCTGCAAATTCTATGTGATAGCTCCACTCTTTAAGGGGGACTGCAGCCCCTCAGATGTGGATATGTAGGACTAGAGGGATAATTTTGAAAAGGCTTTGAGTCAGGCTCAATTACATTCCTTCTGCTAGTTTTACAGAAGTTCATAATATTTGCTAATGTCACTGGAAAATATTTTCAGCCTTCCTTCCCCACTTGTAATACAAAAACAAGCCCTTACATTAAAGCAGACAGAAGACGGATTTGTTGTTCTGAGTGCTCTTTCCAGTTATTTAACTATAAAATTAAGGCATCCTTTCAAGAGTGCCACCTCCATAATGGTCTTATGAACAATGATTCACCATTCCTCAGATCTTCAAAGTCCTCAAAGACTTAAAAGAAAGGTGCTTAAGTGTTATTATTTCTCATGGTCATATCTCTCCTTTGTGACTTTTTATCCCATGGGTGCTTCCAACTCAACTGAGATAGGGTAAATAAAAAAGCCATTTTTTTGAGAGAAGGCCTTACAGATTAATGTTTGAATATTCAACGATCTTTAGGTGGAGATATGAGAAAGCTGAGCTAGCTCACACACAGATTAAACTAACAAAAGGAGTACAGTTCGCTGGAAACCTGTGCGGATGACAAGAGGTCACAGAGAAAGATGACCACGAATACATCAGAGCAGCTCCCATCTCTACATTGTATTCAAGACTTAAAATACCAATTTCAAATGAAGACAGGGTTCATTCTAAACCTCTTGTGATAAATTCCAATTCCTTCTCTAGAAAGGGGCAAAGCACTTCACTCAAGACACTGTGTGCTTGCAAGAGCACATACGTACAAAGGAAGTCAGAGTGCTGTATGGCATCTTAGTTTTCAGCAGTAACGGTGATGTCTCTTCAACTATACATTTAAAATTCTCATGGCAGAAATACAATACATAGGAATAGGAACCTGGACGATGGATTTGCTAGAAAATTAAGAGGGAAGATGCTTCTTGCTTCCCCTCTGAACCTGGCAAAAGGAGATCAAACCTGCACTGAAGAGAGATGGAAACCTTTTCCCTTCAGGCTTTCCAACCGGGTTACCCCAAACGCATATGAACAGGCTGGGTGTCAAACTCCTGTTTGTCAGTCCATAGACATGACTATCTATACCCTGTGCTTACAGACTGAAAAAAAAAAAGACTCATTTTACTTCTATCAGGTTGCAAGGTACATCACGCCTCTGAACAGATGAGCTATGCTAATGGTAACCTCAGCAGACTGAAGCCCCCAGAAGCAGACTTTTTTCATTATAATGCTGCTACCTCCTGTATCTTCAATGACCAAGGATAACTGAGAGCCAAGAAATAAGCCAGGGAGGGTCAGTCATGAGTGGAACTAATTAAACCTGACTTGAAGTTGGACTCTCACAATGGTCTGTTAACCACCGAGATGATGAGAACAAGAGATACATATCTCATTAGTCAACAGGTTCACACTTTTTGTGCATGCATGTTTACAGAATGACATCTTCAACCACAAGCAGAGACGCGCCACCTACTAAAATTATTATTAAAATAACTGGGTCAACTTTAGATCGTTCAATGCTTTAAAGAGAAAAGTCTCTTGAAGAAAGCTAACAGAACATAAGAACCTGACCACCTAGGCATCTTTCAACAGGAATTCTTCCTTGTTTTACATTTTTCATGTCAGCCGCTATGATCAAAGTTGCTGCAATTAAGGTGAACACAATGGATATAGGCTACTTTGAAAAAAGATGTTTTTATATTTAGCAGCTTGATATATCCGAGACTGGAACTGATTGAAAGCTGTTGCTCTTTCAGAAGCACTTCAAATAGCTCCCACAAGCACACACATCCAGTAGAGAAAGAGAAACTAGAACCTCAGCATAGACTTATTTTTCCTTCGTGCTGTTTTATTGGGTTTTAAGGCTCAGATTAACACTGAGATTTTACATATTAAAAAACAAACAAACAAAAAAACAACAAACCACACACAAATGTTCACTATATATTTCTTCCATAGATAAAAATAGGAAATAGTACTGCTTACTATTCAGTGGCCTCAGCTTTACCAAGACAGGCCTTCATGTTTATGGACCATTAGGGCCCTAGTCTGATAACCTCTCACACTCCAGATATCTGTCTACTTAAGTAATTCAGACAACTAAGCCATGGGCACATGAAGTTGCATTCCTAAACCTGGGCAGTCCCTGGATGATTTGGCAGACTGGATGGCATGAATGATACTCATTACAAATTTTGGCTTTCTCTTGCTGCACGTTTCAGGTCTATGTGAGCCATTAACAAGAAATGTGAGGCCCAGTCTAGATTGTCTGAAAAAGTGCAGGATTATTAAGAACTCTCCTCATCATTTAGATGGTGACAGCCTAGCACTAAAGCAGAAACATTAAGTACTACAATTCAGATATGAAGAATTTAAGTATTTTTCTTCAGCCAGCTGAGAAATGTTTCTAGCAATCCACACATTAATTCCAATAGGATTTCTTAAGAATGGGCATGGAACGACAGAAATAAAAACCAGACTAAGAATTTCCTATTCGTGCTAACATACCTACTTGCTTATTATTGCTTTTTGCAGAATTAGACACCACACTGACTTGACTCTTCATCTGAAGAGTATTGCAGTGAACATGCCACCAAAAGCAGTGCAAGGAAATTTATGCTACCAGTACGTTCTTTTCAAGCCTCACAACTAGGCTGTGTCAGTTAAGGGCCCGCACAGACACACAGATGAAAATCATTGAAAATATTATAAATAATTCAACCGTAGCTCTTTATCAATGCTTTGCATGAGGACCTGTTCTTACGCATCTGTGGGACAGCTACAGGAACACAGTATATATCTGTGGAAGCTGGGAGTCTTTTGGTGACCCCAGAGCACTTCAGAGACACTGTCTGAAACACAGCCCTACAGGAACTGCACTGCCAAGCTGAAGAAGCACTAAACTGGAATAAAGGAGCAGAAAGAACTAGGAGCCATGCAAACCATCCTAACCAATACAGAAACTAGCTTTACACCCGGCTAAAAGTACCTCAGCTTCCCAACAGATCTAAAAATTTGGCAACTGTAATACATTTTCTAGACCTTTAAACAAACTCCCTCCACAATCAGAAAATGAAGAAGGAGCCTAGAAGTTACTCTCTTAGGACTTCCTGAAGTTTCTGAATCATGCTCTTTAAGCTTCAGGACTTCATGTTGGCTTTCCTAAAAAAAATTTTTTTTTTTTAAGTACTAAATCACAACAAAGGAATTATACTGCACATACCAACATAAATGCACAGGATATAGAGATAAGCAGGCACCAGCTTGAAGCATACAGCTGAGAGTTTTGTTGATGATCCACACTTCAGGAAGCAAAATCCACACATTACTTTACTCTTGTTGCTTCTCTGCCTCTTGGACCAGTGCGGACAGGTATTTCTGAAGTGTTCCCTTCTCCTCCTTCAGAAGTTGATAAAAGTTAATTTAAATCCAGCAAGCTCCTGCCACCTTTGGCTGCCTACAGTAGGGTTTTCCTCATGACTGCTGAAGCAGGGGTGTGAATTCATGAGAGGGAAGAACTGGCGTATTTCTTAGGGAACTCCATTCACTAGGGCTTGGATCTGGACTCCTGGCAGTTGTGTGGGGGTGGCAACAACCCAGCTGAGCTGCACGCCACAGCCCAGCTCTCTGAACAGGGGAGCTGATATGCTCCTACACTGCAACCAAACTGGACAACAGACATTGAAAGTTCCCTGTTTAACTGGTAACATGTCTGGTCCAGCATTTACAACCTAGATCAGACATTTCCAAAAAGGAGCATACCCTGGAGTAATTGTATGCTATTCTTGATATAAGATACACGCCTCTAGCTTCCAAATCTGTCCAGGCAGAGGCTTTCATCCAGCCTGCAGGAATTTACACCTCCTGCCAACAGAACATGCACTTCCAGATGAGAATGTGAAAAGAAAGGAAGGACTAAATTGATAAACGACAGGAAAAAACAGGGAGCTGAGAGAAAAGGTAGATGACATTGTAAGGTTGGAATATAAGTTTGGGGTAAGAACATGAAAAAAAATGTAGAACTTGGGTACTACTGCAGATATGGCCCATACAAATTAAGAAGTTAAAGAATATTTAACTATCGATCTGTAAATCTACACATGCACTTACCATTAATTCTGCCTAGTTCAGGGGTATTAAAAAAGCTCTCATGCACTGGATGTTCCCAGCTTACGTCATCATACATAGGCAATTAGTTCAAAGTCCAAACTGAAAATAATATACTTAGCTTTTTACCTTAAACAAAGAGGGCTAGCAGAAAAGCTGCCCAATGGGAAAAGACCTGAGAGCACTGGTCAATAGCTGGCCAAGCATGAGCCAGCAGTGTGCCCAGGTGGCCAAGAAGGCCAAGAGCATCCTGGCTTCTATCAGATAAAATGTGGCCAGCAGGACTAGGGAAGTGATTCCCCATACTCAGCACTGGTACTGAGACACCTCAAGTACTGTGTTCAGTTTTGGGCCCCTCACTGGAGGAAGGACATTGAGGCATCCAAAGACAGGCAATGAAGCTGGTGACAGGTCTAGAGTACAAGTCTTATGAGGAGCAGCTGAGGGAACTGGGATTGTTTAGCCTAGAGAAAAGGAGGGTCAGGGGAGACCTTATTGCTCTCTACAACTGCCTGAAAGGAGGTTGTAGCAAGCTGGGGGTCACTCTGTTCTCCTGAGTAACAAGTGATAGGACAAGAGGAAATGACCTCAAATTGCTCCAGGGGAGGTTTAGGTTTCATGTCGGGAAGTTTCTTCAGTGAGAAGGCTGTAAAGCACTGGAACAGGTTGCCCATGGAGGTGGCAGAGTCACCACCCCAGAGGTATTTGAAAGACATGTCATGTGGCACTTCAGGACATGGTTTAGTGGTGATCTGGCAGGGTTGGGTTGGACTTCATTGATCTTAGAGATCTCTTCCAACCAAAATGATCCTATGAGTATGATTGAAAAGATTTCATGTTTTTTCACATTACTTAAATAAACACTCCAAGAAACTGAAAACCAACAACATGGTCAAATAAGAAAATGCCACTGAATTCTTGGTGAAACAAAACCAATCACCAGCATTTTATTCTACATGCCAAATACAGTCATATTAAAAAAAAAATTAAGACATCACAAACTATTAGTGTCTGATGGGCAGGAACTAAAATGCTCAGCCAAGTTTTCATTTTGACACGCTACACAACCTCATAGTCATAAGACTAAATGAATCAAAGGCTTTGGTCTAAAGCACTAGCTGACATCCACTAAGCATGACACAGTAAAGGAAATTTCCTGGTCTTCCCTCTAAAACAATGCATTAAGAGACCAAAAAGCTTTTTTAAGAATGACTAGGTTTAGAGCTTCTGTTATTCCTCTACCTCTTCCATTCTTCTAAGATAATCCACTCCTGTGTCATCTTCCACAATTCCTCAGTATTAACTGCCTTCACATAACACAGTCCAGAAATAAGTCAGATGTAAGAACAATGTAAGAACTTTACACTACTTTCTCAAATTAGAAGTTGAACCATGTTGTATGATTATACTAATTTAAAGATATCTTTCCTTTTCCATTCTTCATCTAATGCATCTGTGATATGCTGATGCCTGTGGTGATGGCAACATCAAATTCAAGACTCAAGGAAAAGGCATACACCAGTTCCTTTAAAACACTTCAAAAGAATGATTTTGATACCAAAACAGGACACAAATTACCACTGAAGCTAGCTGTGCATGAAGTCTTACTGAAAAACAAGCAATCTAAGGAGATGATAAAAGTGTCACCTTCAGGCCTTTAGGATTATTTCTAAAACTAAAATGTTTTAACTTTCAGATTGCTGGTTTTCCTGAAATATGCGTCAACCTATTTTTATACTCAGAAGTTTTTCTATCTAGACCATGCCAACAAAATTATTCCTGGCATTTTCTCACACCATTGATTTCAGATGTTAAACCCAGTACCTTTGCCATCATTCACTGCTTGCACCAGTTTAGCTGCAGGCCACCTGACTAAATGGGAAAGAAGTCAAGCACACTGAGTATGAGGAAGAAAGCATTGATGAGGTTGCTGATGGCCCTTAACTTTTATTTTGTTTAATTACCACCACATAAAAACATAAGATTTCCAGAAAGCTACTTGTTTAGAATAAAGTATCACTAGTCTACTAAAACCACCAGAACAGCTCACATTTATAAATTAGATAACAAAGGGAAGCAACTAGCCTTCAGTCCAAACTGCCCTAGGCTCAGTATTTGTCAGCTTCTTGCCTGGCCCAGGCACTTTCCCATTTACTCAAATGAAATCTTCCACTTTGTAGGTGTAACAACCAAGAACAAAGCCCAAAGGCTTCTGTTCCTCCCAGCAGCTTAATTACTAGTGACTGAAAAAGACTATGTTACAAAAAAAGTAAGCATAAGACAAGCTTTTTCCCTTATTTCCACAGCTCATTGTCTGAAAAATCTAATCTGCAACCTGGAAACAGCATCACAACATCAGCTCAGGATTTTTAGCTTCCTGTTTTGCACTAACTAGTCCAAATAATCGTTAACAGTGACTCACAGATTTTCAAGTTAAACTAGATCCCTTTATCATAAACCATGTTTAATCTTTAGTTCTGGAAATTTTTATGTGCATTTCTGTACTACAATGAAAATAAATAGAAGAATCAAAAGCATTGCCATCACAGATATAGAAAATTAGATAAAATTTATTAAAATATAGTGAACTTAAGCATAGGCTCACCTTAAATCTTTTATCCTGCAGGACTTTCTTAATGGCCACAAGCTCTCCTGAATCACAGAGTTTGGCTTGATACACAACACCAAAAGATCCATTTCCAATCACCTTGGTGTCTGTGTAGCTAACTTCTTGTGGTCGGTCTGGACCTTGTCCAGGAGTTGCCACTACTGTAGTCACTTTGCTGCCATCTTTGTCTCCTGAAAAGCAAAAGATACACAAATAATCAAAATACTTGTGTAAACAAGATGATCAACAAGACCGAGACAGAAGAGGGTAAGACAAAGACTTAAGTCACCATAGGTATTTCAGTATTATAGAGAAAAGTAAAAAAACCTGGAAAAAGGCAAAGAAAACACCAAGTTTTTTGTTTTTTTTTTTTACTGAAATATTAAGTGGTGACAATTTTTCATCTGGATTATTGGTAACCTAAGTCTTTCCCTTCTAAGGGAGCAAACAGCTCATTCATAAAATGAGACACATGATGAAGACAAGTACCTATTTCTATACTTGATTAATGTAATTGAAATGAAACACTTGTTTCTGTTACCGAAATTAAGCATTTCCCCATTTTCTTTTAACTGAAGGAACCAAACTGCCAGTAAAGCCTGCAGAGCAGCCCTCCGTCCTTGACAGGCTTGTATCTGCAATACCAACTGGAAGTGCTGATAAAGTTTGTGACAAATCCACCTACTCGTAAAGCCTCGGCTCGCACGGCATTAGGAAGCCAAACCTTTGTCACGGCTGGCCGCGTGCACCTGCAGTGAAACTCGGGCTGTCTGGCAGAGCAGAGTCCTGCTCCTCCCTCCGGGAGGAAGCGGGGGAAGGGTGACGATGGCAGCCCCGAGGGGAGGAGCTCACCGCGGCTGGGGGGTGGCGGCGGGGCGGGAGCCGGCAGCCAGAGCCCAGCGCGGGTCTCTGCCATCAGAAGCCAAAAGCCGCTATTCCCTCCTCCGAGCACCGCCGCTGTCAACAGTGCCGCTTCCGCTCGTTCAAAGTCTGATTTTGTTTGCCACAGGAGTGAAGTTTTAGGCATTTTGCAAGCACGTAGCAGGGGTTTATTGCCCTTCAATTAGAATGGGTTAAGTTACAGAATCGAATAGGGCTGCAAGAAAAAGAACAAAGTCTGCTGTTCCACCGCAGTCACTCTGCAACTCTACAGAAACCGTACTCAAGATGCGCTCATCACATCTGCTTATTAAGAAATCTTCCTTCCACAGCTTTCCCAGGGAGCCTCTTCCAGTCCTTCACTACTCGTGCCTTTCGGAAGGTTTTTCTAACAGGTAGCTGAGACTTCCTTGAGCACAGTTTAGGTGAATCGCTCCTTGTTCTGCTCCCTGAAGGCACGGAAAAACGGCACAGCTCCCCTGTCCTCTTTGCCCCCACTACCTCCTTCAACCACGTGAGGGGCTGTTGCAAAGAAGTTACCATGTTGAAGTTATTTCTCTTCGGGGAACCTGTCCCCTTCACAGCTAAAAAGTCTGACAGGTATGGTACCCAAACCTAGATGCTGCAGGGAAGCCTACCTCAGTGCTACCCAGCGTCCTGGTGACTTCTCATGCCTGACTTACAAGACCCTTGTTTGTACAGTCAAGCACAATGTTTGCAGCTTGTGCAATGCTGCAATCTGGTTGACTCATGGTCAGTTTGTCTACCAAACTCTCCCCTGCAGAGCTGCTGCCTGTCCAATCCTTGTCCACTTTCCACTTACACACCTGATTACTCTTATCAAAGCCCAATATTCTGCATCTCTCCTGACTGAAGTGCATCCAAGGTTATTTAACACTCTTTTGCAAGCTTGTCACATCCTTCAAGCAGTCACCAGAAGGTCCATTTCACAATGCTATGTGACTTTTATCTAGGAAACTGGTAAAAATCAGTCTCACCAACAGTACCACTGCTTAAAGACTCTAAAAAAAAAAAAAAAAAAACACATTAAATAGCTCATCCTAATTTTTAGTCCATTGTTTTCCTAGGCTTCTCATAAGAAAATTAGTTTTAAAAACTTGGGAGTCAAGATGCACATATCTATTACTAATTCTTTGGTACCTGTAAGATACAGAGGAAAAGCAGGTTGGCCTGGTACAATTTGCTCCTGAAAAATTAACATTAAATGTTATTCACCTCTTCTGTACCTTTTAGGTTCTTACAAATTTGCTTTTATACATCCAACTGTTCCATGAAACCGATTCACAAATTAAAAATAAATAAAGCACATTAGTGCTAAGGGTGCCTACTACTTGCCAAGCAATACACAGCAGGTATAACCCTCCCCAAAATATTCACAAGAAGGTGAGATGCAGATTTACACACAAAGAGAAAACAGAAAAGTAACAAAAAGAAAGCAACAGAAAAATGCAAAGAGGTGAAATGTCTGCTCAGAAGGAATGAGAACAGCATAAATGGAAGCAGACCAAAGCTGCATGGAAAACTCACCCTCTCTTTGATAACTGTATGAAATAAGTGGAAGGAAGCCAGGGAAAGAAAAAAAATAAATGTGTATTTTTGTAAACAAGTTGAAAGTGCAATTCTGATAGCAGCCCTGCATTTTATTTGCCCAACTATTCCATGATTAGCATTCTAGCTCAGCACATATAAATAGGCAACATCTGCTTTACTGCAACAGTCCTCCTCATTTAAAAAGTAATCCCCTACTTCCCCACTTTGGCAGAGGATTTTTTTTTGGCCTTGGTCACGAGGCCAGAGTATCAAGATTACTGTTAATGAGGCTTGTTTCCCACTTTCAGAAAAAATCAAAACTACTGGAGTCTGAGGTTAAAAATAAAAATAAAAATAATAATAAAAAAAAAAAACCACAACTGTCCCTGGCAATACTGGTTGAGATTTGAAGCACATGGTATCAAGAGATCTTCAGTAAGAATACTCTTCACAGCTGCAGTTCACTCCGGGGTCTCCTCGACCACAAAAACAAACCCTCAACTTCAGGCCACGTCAAATGGTTCCTCCCAACATGATGCAGCAGCAAACTGCCCAGCTTCTCCAGTGCTCAACTAAGAAGCCCGTCAGCTTTACAGACTTTCCTTTAAGTCCATGGAAACCACCTCCTAACTACTTAAAAACTTCAGTGCTTTACAGTGTAAGCACTGACATTCTGATTTACCACATCAAGAATCACTTTGTGTCTTTACCAGAATGTTACAGAGCACCAAGCCTCCTAGATGTTTCTCCCAGTTTCCTTCTTTCAGTAAAAATGGCTTTTGCAAGCCCACCCACTAAAGACACCAGAAAGGCTCCAACCTTTCAAAAAGATAAGCCTGTTAGTTTCAGTTATATTCCAGAATAGTTGAACCTGCGGGACTGCAGGGGCAAAATTTGTCTTGCATCTTCAACAGCTTTGATCTCAAAGGGTAAAACATTTCAGTGTTTTTCAGAGCATACAAATAATATGCATTTGTTTCACAGCAGCATCCAGGGGCTCCAAGCCTCTTTTGCCACTCCTTGCACTACATAGACGTACCTATTATTCAGAAGACCATACATAGTCCAGAATGGTTATCCCAGTTTTTGTCTGACAGCAAGTATCGACAAGACAACCAAACACTATATAAAGGAGTTTTCTAAACAGTTCTAGGAAATACTGGTTTTAGCCTCAGAATGACAAAAGATAGCGGAGAAGAAACAACCTCTTCCAGCTATCTTCAATACCTCCAGACTGAGACTCCTAACAGCAAACACCAAGAAGCATTATACCACATTAAGTCTTAATGAGAAGCTTAGATAGTTTTCACCTCATCCCTTTCACCTCTTATTTGTTTTCAGACTGTTAGACACAGTGACCCCAGTGGAAAAAGCAGACACTGTCAAACACAATACTCTTGACACCTTTAACTGTAGGTCTGCAATAGAACTAGAACATTAAATGGAAAAACTAAGGAAGGAAGAAAGGACTAAACACCAAAATACTAAAAACAGCTCTTACACCACAGTTCACACCAGAAGAGTCACTAGTATTTGTCCAGAAATGGCTGCTTTCTGGCATCCAGAGCAGCATGACCTAGCTTTACTGCAACAAAAAAGCAGATTCATTTGACTGTACAACCATCATCTAAACAAACCACCTCTGTAACATCTAGGACAGAAGCACAAGTAAAAATAAATACCTGTCATGCTGCAATACACTTTTATTGGCACTTGGCACATTTCACACAAATCCTTACACATCAAAACTGTGTGGGGAAATGCTTTAACATCCATGATGTGGTATTTGGGGGTGTTTTCTGATGAAGAGGTTATTCCAGAAGTTTGATGTGTAACAAAATGCCAGTGTTTTAATTCCCAAATGCTATGATCTTTCTAGCTCACCTTCCACTTTCAGTGTATGATGACCATATGGGACAAATCATGAACATAAAGTCAAGTCAGTAGTTTGGAAGCAGAGAATACTCATCAGTTGGTGATAAGAAAAGAACATACTCCACTTACGAGACAGTGGAAGCCCTAACTCTATTTTCCAGTATCCTGGTTTAACTTTAGAATGGTTCATGTCATTATTTTACCTAAGGCAAATGGCCACTTTCCTCTTTCAAGCTCAATATTAAATTTTGTACACTCAAAAAATATATTCAATTCTGTCTTTTGTTTATACAAATTCACCAATTAAACCTACATGAATACAGATCATTATTATTTTAATGAAATATTCATATGGTTTGGGAACAAGTGGCATGCATCTCAAAAGAGAAAAAAAAAAAAAATGTAGTAGCAAGATGTTTACCCAGGTGAGACACGGGATTCTGCTACTGGACAAGCATTTTCTCACAAATTCCCCACCACCTGCAGATTCCTGCCACTAGCTCAATGATGACCACTCTACAATCACGCAGAATGCATGTAGACTTCTTGCCAGTGCCTAAATGTAGCTGTCCATCAATAAAATGTACTTCAGCCCTCAGAGACTATGAAAGACATCTTTCACTATTGATCAGAACTCTCCCTGCATCTTCCACTCAATGGGTCTGGACAAAGTCCAAAATTTCATCTTCCCTACATCACTTCATCTGTTTACCTTTCGGCCGAGCAGTACAAACACACGTTATTGCACATATAGTCAGATCTAGTAATTTTTTTCTTTCCACTACATATATGCCCTCTTCCTCCTCAGTAGGATGTTTACAGCTACTGTCTTCCTACTTCAAATGCTACCTGAGTCCTTTGTGCTGCCTACTAACTCCTCCCTTTCGTCTTTCTTTTGACTTCACCCATCTCCGCTTGCTTTCCACCTCCAACTGCTACACTTCTACTCACTGGCACGGACACAGTTCCTCCCATTAGACATTATTTAGGTGGTTTGAAATCCTGAAAGAAAATCTCACAGACCTAAAACACTCTGCACAATGTCTGAAGTCATGTAGCTCTCTTTCTCCACTTAATTCAAGTATCTTGAGTCTCAATGTCAACACCCTATGAAGATATGGCTCAGTATTAAGTTAATACTACTTTACCCCTTCCTATGTCTAAGGCTTCTCCACACTCTTTCGTGTTAATTTGTTCAATGTTGACCACAGTCAAGACTCTTCCGCAGAAACCCTACACTGCTGGATCTAGCCCTTGCCAATCTGAATAGGTTACAACCAGCAGCTGACAACTGTCTTAGAGAAACAAGTGACCAGAACAGGATGGAAGCCTATCAGAACTGGCTTTTCTTCAGTCACTGATAATCGAGAAGGTCAAAAAATCTGAATACTCTGTGAAACAAATGTCTTAATAGATACCACAAGGAAAGTTATTTGCTAGGATCTGATGCCAAACATCAGGTTAGACTATGAATCAACACATCTGGCTTCTTGGATATCTGTTCATGGCACATGAAGGAAGGAGGTGGTCATCAGCTGCTCTAGCAGTTTTCAGTGTGAGCAACATAAGCTTGAGGCAATATGCTGAAAATAGCGTTTCAGCAGTAGAAACGCTAGATGCCTTTTTTTCTAATTATTTCCCCACATTTTTTAAAAGACTAATTTCATAAAAAGCTAGTTGTAATTGAATCGGTACAGGGGAAAAAGTATAGAAAGTTATTTAATAATTGTTTTACTAGACATCTTCCCTTCTTCATCCATGAACTGCCTGAATGTTACCTAGTGGGAAACAGCAGAAGACAGAAATGAACAACAAAAGACCAAATTAGAAACACTCTTGGAATGGAAGAAAGGAGCCTAACAAAATACAGTGTGGTTTGGTTTTTCAATTTACCCCAAACAACAGAAGCCCTTGAAATTTCAAAAATAGCTCAGGTCAAGCACTGAACAAAAACGTGTAAGTGTGCCAATCATCACCCAGAGAACACAGAAGCATTCACTAAATAGATATATATACACACGCACACTTGTTTTAGCACAGGAAATGTCATCTGACTTCTTGACTGTAACTGAATACTGCAATAAAAGAGCGGCCATCAGACGTTACTTAAGATCAGAAGAATCTCACAATCTGTATCCAAGGATTTTGGAACAGCTAGCTAAGAAGTCTGAGATGTGATGTTGATTTTTGAAGGGAATCAGAACACTCGGAGAGCATCAAAGGTGGACAGGATAATCCATATGATCCTATAAATTTGACAACTTCAGACTAAGTACCATACTAACTACTTTGCTAATAAATAAAGAAGCAATAAATTGCTTTATAGAGACTGGATTGTTGGACTCCATGTTGTTCAAGAGATTACCGGTTCATTTAGGAGGAAAAAAGCATTGATGCACAAGCACTGTGACTTCTGTAGGGTTTCTTCTGACTTGCTACCACATCCTAAATTACAGAAGAAACACGTACAGAAAGAAACGTGATTATTAATCAAATTATAATACAGTAGCCAATAAGTTTCAGCCTAACTATGATCTAATAAAACATGGTAGGAGGCCCCATCGCCATTAATTTTTGCCCTCACGCTTACTTTTTTTATCAAAAACCTGGAAGAAAATCTATGAAGTTTCAGACACGGGACTTAGAAAGTTATGCACACGGTAGAGGTCAATGAAAAAGCTGCTGCTCTCCCTTCCTAACCCAGGAAGAAATGAAGTGGAGGGATCCTGGACTCACGGTGACAGGCCACACAGCTAAACCAAGTAAAGCCATGCAAAGAAGGGAGTCAAACTCTGGCTTGCAAGGCATCCTGGTAGAAGTGGCTAAGCACAACATTGCTACTGAGACCTAAAGTAATCATTAGATTATAAGCAGGGGAACATCAGCCAGGAAACCAACACACATTTCTCATTCCTATTTGGCAACCATACAACAACTACTGGAATAGCATGCTCACTCCCGACAGCTAAAATTGAGGACTGATGATTCAAAACGCTTGAGATTCAGAAAGAAGCCACAGGCATTATAAGGTCAGAAAAATACATTACTTTGAGTGAGACTTCAAGAGCGCACACAATTTAAGAGAGAAAGCTGGAGGATTACGTCTAAAAGGTACCCATCTAAGGAAAAGACATTTCAAGAGAGGGCTCCAGTTCACAGGTGGAGAAGACATCGCACATAATGATGAGAAACAGGATTGCCAAAGTTGGGGACAGAACTGTGGGTGGACAATAAGGAATTTTTTCTTTTTTTTTTTTCTAAAAAACTCTGAAAATAAAGGTTCTTTTTGCAACACAGATTTTCACTTGAGACTGGAACCTTTTCTAAAGCATACAATATAGCTGAACTGAAACTGTTAGGCTTGCAAGAAGAGCACAGTATGACTCTCCGGGTCTTGGGGTCAGAAAGGTTCAATACCTACATAACCCCTTTTTTTTCCTGCCCAGCACTAATGCAATGGTGTCATAGCTCAACACTGAATATGCTGCTTTCTACAACAGTCAAAATTTGCCTTCAATTTAACTAAAAATCACTCTTCTACTTGCACTACATGATAGTAACGTTTTTCAGGTATCAATTTCAAAGCCTCCCATGAGGTAAAAGCTGTAACATCAGAAACCTGTTGGTACATCCCCGTTTTGCTTAACAGCTTCTAAAATGGCAATACAAATTCCAAGTGCTAAATGCTAAGTTTATGCAAGAGACAACAAGAAAATGGAGTAAGAAGTAAACACAATAGTAGCACCTGACTTCTGTCTAGTAATACAAACTATACTAGCATGACAAAATAAGCAATGAAAGCCCAAAAAGGTACCAGCTTTATTAGAAAAATGAAATCATGTGCAACTCAGCTGAACTGTTGTCATGCCTTTTTGAGGTCAGTATGTCATAAGGAAAAAAGAAACTATATTTCCAGGAAAATGTGACAGTAATGACATGTCTCATATGCCTGTATTTGATGTAATAAACACGTAAAATTACATCAAGATGCAAAGAGGGCTTTTCCCCTATTATTTATCTGTTGAAAAAAAAAAAATACACACTAAAATTCAACTAAAAGAACAGCATCTGCATTTATTGCATCTCTGTTCAGTCATTCCAAATGCTATTGGAGCTTTAAGTTTCCCTTTAGACCTAATCATAGTTTTTTTTGGAGAGAGCATTCAATTTTCTTTCTTTGAAAGCTTAATGGTAAAGACTGTAAAGCAGCCTTTAAAAAAAGAGCCAGGTGCTTTAGCAGGTCCGAGAACTTTCACAGGATAGGTTTGTTAAAATGTCCACTACAAGGTCACAGGAAGCTATAAGGCACTGACTTTCTATAGGTTTTTAGATCTTAACTAACGAGGTCAAAGCAAGCACAGCACAACACTGACCACACAGCCATGCTGGTCTACCCCAGCATAAGGTTGACTCTGAATTATTTCAAAACCAAAGACAAACACCAGAGGAAAAAGGACAGGAAGGGTCCTGTTGATCTAGCCTGGATGCCTATCACAACAGCTATCAGCTGACCTTCCCTGGATTCAGTTGTGACTGGTGCGATTACAACAGCCAGTTCCTTAATTCAGGCACCACAAAATCCCAGCAGGTTATCATCCCACTGACTTAAAAACCAAGCAGCTGAACCCAAAAGGGATGTTTACTTGCAGTATCTGAAGACTGATCTTACTAAAGGCTTCCTTCCTACCACCATGTGCAATGTGTTCCTCACACCTTTCTGAGGAACATCTAAGGCTTGTGTTAACCCTCTCTCAGTAACACATAGCTCGCTTTGAGTACTCTGTCACAGCACACGTAGACCTCCAGAGTAAATCTGTAAGCATGAGAGCTTTCTCATGTTGCAGTAAGCACTGAGATGGGAGGAAAACCCTGCCCTATTACCTCAAGGAGCAGCACTAAAATTTTTATCCACAAGAAAGCTTATACTTCAGTTTCTGCTTTGGAAAAAAATACAGAAACATTCAACTAAGGTAATCTAAACACTTGCTGCCAGTGGGGTTTTATAAGCAGTCTCATGCTTTTTAACAAGTTATTTTTAGTAGGCATTCTTTCTGTTCTCCTCTCTCCCCACCCACACACAGACAAACCCACCCCATGATGGAAATCAACTTTAAATTTAGATAAGGTGATTCCACAGATTAGGAAGCAAGCACTGAAGTGATCATAACAGCACTTGCTTTTATAATCTCAGGTCAGGTGATTCCTGCCCCAAAGAGGGGGATTAAACACAAGGGAGGAGGACAGAGCTAGGGAATGAGTGCAAACAGTATGATGACATTTTAGCAGAAGACTGTGGTCTCAACCATATCCCCCTTTCCTGTATAGCTCAGAGAGTTGCTAGCTGAGAAACTCAGCCTATACAGTAACAGGATTTCTCATTTGAAGTTTCCTTTAGCTGTTCCTCCCTCTTACATCATCAGGGAACATGATTTAGCAAACATTTTCCAACGACAACTATAGCAGTTCAGCTGACACGTAATAACTTATAAAACCCCTGTAACTGAGACCTGACAGGGCACTGGGGACCCCAAGTTACAAACAGATCGTATTTACCCACTTGCTCATGCCATTCAACAGCTGACCCTCAACAAGTCTACCAGTGAGGCTGATGCAGCAAATCCACCATTGGATACCTACTGACATGTCTACTCTAAGAGCACTGTCAGAGACTCCAAACCTCCCTCCCTTGGACAAACTAACAAATCATAAATAGCAAGTCTGGGAAGTTCCTAGAAGGCCTACGATCTTCCCATCAAAATATCTGGTATGACCTGTAAACCTTTCTTCAAAGGAGTTTCTCATAAAACACTTAAGCAGGTGGCTGTCTTCTTGCCGGAGACCTCCCTGACTCGGTTTTAAATGTGTTTGTTATAGTGTTTGAAACCAGTTAAATGTACATACATCAGTTAGCCAAGTACACCTCTGATCCCTGAGAAGAGAGATCATCGGTTTTGTCCTTTTCATTCTCTCTCTGCATCCACTAAGAGGTTTCTAATGCACAAGGTTGTACCATTAAGCAAAATCCACAAAACAGCCACCTGCAGTAGCTGCAAGTTGCCAAGACCCTCCTCGCCACACACTCACACAAATTAAGAACATCTTAATACATCTTAGAGGGAGTCTCCATTCTTCTACTGGGGTTTAAATAAGTTTCAATCATGTTTATTACAGCAGCGTTAAGTACCAAGTGTGAATGGGACCCCACTGCGCTAGGCACAGGACCAGGAACAAGAGATGGCTCCTGCCCCAGTACGCCTGCAGCTCAGCCTGGGGAGCAGACAGACCCACCCAGGCTGAGACAGTACAGCCCGCAGAGGGAACAGCATAATGGCCAGTTGTTTCAGGCAATTGCAGCAGTTATTTGAGGAGGAGGGAATGAATGAAGAAAGAAAAGACCTTAAAGGAAATAGGGTAAAAATAAAAAAAAGAAAAAAAGTGAAGGTAAGGAACAGCAGAGACAGCGGAAAAATACCTGAAACACCCCTAACCCAAAAGAAAACGAAGAACACCACCAGATACATACTAAAAAAAGGCAGAGAGCAATAGAAACACGCAGAGATTCGAGAAGAGAAGAGAATTTGGAGCAGGACTATTATCAGATTAACACCACACAGGGAGAGCCCCCAGATAAGTTCTCCAAGTGCACAATGTGCTTGCTGTCAACCACCACTGCAGGCAGCCCAGGCCAGCAGAGACTCCAGGTAGTTCTCTGTGGCCTCTGCAAACCCTGCCAGACTGCAGAGCTGTGGAGGAAGGAGCAGGTCAAGAAGAGCATAGTTCCACATCTACTAGAGTCTCCTTGGCACTGTCCCTTCTATTACACTGCTGCAGTTATCTGCCATAACATCTGATCCTTGTCGCAATGCTGTACCCTCAAACCTCAAGTTTTCTGTCTAAAAAAAGAGCAATTTCTGTATTTATCAGTAATATGGGTGGCCTTGAAGACCCAGGTGTAATGAACAGTAACACTGGCTTGAATCTGCTAAGTTTTCCTGTGAGGGCTGAGGACCAAGCTCTACCTCCAGCCACTGCCCTGGGTTCTGATGCATTCTTCTGCTTTCTAGGACATCAGAAGATTTTTTGCTTTGCAATTTCTGCCTTCTGCCAAGTACCCCACAAGTAGTTTCTGCCCTACATGGGCTTGATATGTTTTCTTACTCTGCAACGTCACTAAACACAGGATAGAAATACAGCATGTACTTCTCATGCACCAGGGAACAGCCTGACAGACCCAGAGCCCAACCGAGAGAGTGAATTAGACTGAGAGTGATATCACAGTGAAAAACGGATTGTCTGGAATCTGATAAAGCAGCCGAAATCCAAAGGGAGAGACAAATTAAGCTAGTTAGAAAAAAGGCATTCACTTGATGACTTCTCTTAATGTTTGAGGAGGGGTAAGAAAGTTGCCAGCTGTTCAGAACCAGCATCCACCATGGGTGGGAAGTACAGTGAAAAAAGGAAAAAATCAGAAAGAGTAGCAGATAATCTGAATCTCTATGACAAATTGTAACCTGTGGTTGGAGTGAAAGGGGCACTGCAGCCATTTCTACAGAAAGCAAAATCGAGTTGTGCTACACTGTTCCATTTAGGCTGCAGAACAGAGAGCAGCTCTAAGAGCCTGCCCAGCCTCTGTGGCCACACCTACTGCTTCAGCTTATGCCACAGAACTGCACAAAAATGGAACAAGTCAGTTTAGGTCAAAGATGGTTTTTGAATTCAAGGAGAGCATTATCTCAATTAACATTAACAAACTGTAAGCATGCCATCAGTGCAATGCAGATACTCTCCATGGCAGGAATAGCTATCTTGGTGAAGGAGCTCTTATTACAGATGAGGCAGCATTTTAGAAATTAGATGCATAAGCTTTTCATCACTGGCAAGCCTTGCTTTTTTACTGAAAGTAATAAAAATAGTAGGGCAAGAAGAGCAAGAGAACTAAGTGTTGGACATCTCTAAAGCTATTTAAGGTAACCAGAGAAACCACAGCTCATTTTCACATTCTAGATAATCTGATCAAAGCGGGGGCTATAGCCAAGAAGTATGGTCTTACTTCCCACCTTCACGTTCCCGACATGGCCAATCTGCCAATTTTGTAGACTGAGGATGAGTCAGTTTAGCTTACTGATCTGACAAGCTAATCCATGTCCAAAATAAAGCAAGCTTCAAGTCAGCAAGCTGAACTGACTCATCTTGAGGACAAGCAGTTGTGAGATCTGAAAGGGGAAGAAGGGAGAAGAGTCTTCCTTACTGCCTATCCTCCAGGTAAGTCACGCTAAGTGCAACATAAAACTACATCCTTTGACCCAAGAGCAAGGCAGAGCTGCAGCCTGCCTCCAGGAGGGCAGTGCTGGTCCTCCCATCCCTCCTTGTGCCCTGACACAGCTTTGTGCTAGTACCAAACAGCTGCTATCAGAGGGTGAGATGGATCAGAACAGCTTCTGGAGGAACAAAACTTCCTACCCTGATTCACCCCACAGCAATGCGAGTGCTCACGCTGGCAGGGCAAAGAAATGGAAGCAGGCAGCCAGACCAAAGTGAGAGCATCCGGGCAAAACATCCACTGCTTTCTCAAAGCAAAACACAAGCTCAGACTACCAAACAACTGAGCAATAGTTACACTGCAGGGCAGGGGCAAGTATTACATTACATCAGCACGAGCATTTATTCTGGACAGTAACTATCCTGCCTTAAAGCACATACCTTAGCTAACAGAAACTATTATTTTCTCCTAAACCTATTAATAAGTTTGCTTATTTTTCCTCTCAGAAACAATACACCTACTTCAATGAGACATTTTTTTTTCCCCAGTGAAAGGACAATAATGTAATTCAAACTACAGAACATGTTTCCAAATATTTTACTGCAATATACAAATTTTACTAAAACAAATCCTACACCATGGGAATTAGTTCTCTCCACAAAGAAAAGCCATGAACAAAAGGAATATTTCTCCTTGTAAAAATGAGTCCAGACATCTGGGGATTCAACTCCCTTCTTCCAGTACATGAGCAGACTGAGGCTTTCAGGCACAATCTCTACATATATAGCTGAAATTCTCAAAACTGTCCCTAATTGTAATTTTTTAAGGATTTAAGCTTAAAATCCTAAAATAGAGACAGGTATCTGGAAACAGGAAGAGAAGAGCAGCACTGTTCTAGCAACAATTCCTCTCAATTATGCAGGCAAAAAGAAAAATAGCTGACAAAACCAGCCAGCCCTTTTGCAAACTCTGCCAGTTTCCAAGCCCAACAAAGAGGATCAATTTAGAAGATATAAAGCAGAAAATAAGACATAGTAAGTAGAAGAGAAGCCTAAAAACTTTAAAGCAAGTTCTGAGAAATTAAGCATTTATATTACATGTGTCTGCAAAAGTTGCATACCTTCCTAGAAATGGAGATTTTTCAAGGGCTGCTGTTCCACACCTATGTAGGTTTGAAAGCACCAAAGGCTTTCTTGCCAGCAATGCAGCAAGATTTCTTAATTAGAATCTTGATTGTCTTTGAGGGAAGATAAAAGAGATGAGGTCTCAGCACTGCTAGCTCTTCCTTCTTTTCTTAGAGATACTCTCATCCTAGAAATCTCAAGCAAGATAAACCAGGCATTATGAAGCCAAGATATGGGTATAAGCAAAAGATTTCCATTTCCAGGAGATAACAGAGCCTATTATTTCTCTACTGCTGCTATAACTGGAAAATAATAGCAAGACTTCATCTCAGTCCAGGTAAGTAGGTTATTTTCAATGCAGTAACACAGACATCCATCTAAGAGTAGAGACAGAGGAGCAGTTTAATGTTCTTCTGCAGACAAGGGTTTATTTACCTGCCTAGAAGACAGTAAATAACAAACAAACAGAACACTTTGAATACAATCCTTTCCTTAGAAAGGCTCAGACAGAGGAAAGATACTCAAATATGGTATCTATCAAAGTAAAGGAAGCACATCAGAGAGAAAGCACAGGTTCACCTATCCCATTCTCCCCATCTCTTACAGCAGCAAACAGTAAGTGTTGAAGGAAGATTATAGAACAGGCCAAGCTTGCAGGGACAGCTATCCCAGAACGCTGTCCAAGCCCTCAGCTATGGCTAGCTTGGAAAATTCCCAAGCCAGAGGCAGCATTTCTGGATTTATTTTTTCATTTTACTTTATTTTTTCTTACTTTGCAAACCCAACCCAAGATCTAAAGACACTACACACAATAAGCCAACCAACTATTTTTGAACAGGCATAAGGAGAAGTGACACCTCTAAAGCATACTGGTGTCAGGATTACCGAGTAGAAAGACAAAATTTTATCTCAACATCTACAGTCACAAATACTGACAATTCTGTTCAAAGTCCAGGATGACTAGGGAAGGCGTGTGCATACTAGGCAGCATCCAGGCACTTTTTGCTACATGTGATTAATCTTCACCTTCTTCAGAAATTAATCTTTTATCTTGGGGCTGGACAGAAACAATATGATGTCAAATTTGACTGTCTTTAGACAGACAAAATAAGATCACAGAAACACTTTGCATGAGTTTGGAAACAGGAGAAGATCACAATAATATAAAATACAGATCATGTAGTGTTGACTTAGAGATGAGAAGAAAGCAGTTCTTGGAAAGGAGCATACGGAATATGCTTGAATGCTTGCATTTTGGCTGAGACAGGAAGTGAAGTCTTGAATAGAAGTTATTTCCCATAGTAGCAGCCACTCACTCACAAACCTACACTGAAATTATATTAAGACATTACAGCCTGGCACTGTAGCAGAGATAATGAATGCATAAAATCAAACTTATCACAGAAGGATTTTGAGAAAAGCAAGATGAGACTCATCTTAAAAAGCTGCGGCAAAACCAAAAAAAAAGCAGAAAAATTTGTTCACATTTCAGTTTCAATAGCTATTATAAAATACACTTTTTTCTTCCTTTAGTAAAAACATCCTTCTGAATAACCAAGTTTTTTTCTAACAATCAAATCAGCAATTGTCCATTATGTGCCAAGAAATGAACTCTGATTTTCCTTCACACTTCTACATAAGAAAACGTAGCATTTCACTTCAGAGCTCTGATAAATCAAACAACACTACAATTCAGTGTGTGCTTATGGAGAAACAGCCCTTTCCCCAGTATTTTCTTTAAAACAGTGATATGTAAATGAGTTGGTACACAATTCTGGAATTAGTGATAATTCTCTCACAAGACTTATTGCTTCTGTAAGATGATCTGAAAATATGACCTACTTTTTCATTCAATTATTGATTATTATTCAATTATTCAGTTATAATGCTCCCTGCATCACACACAAAGAAGCAAAGAAAAACCTTCAGATGTTTTATATATATTGTTCATCATCAGAGATGTGTGGCTTCATCAAGATTAGATGGTTGGGAAATGACCAAACTCAAGCTCACTCCATTTCCAACACCAAAGATTATGACAATACTGACATCATTCAAAGCCAGGTCTTTCAGTTTAATGGTTCAACACAATCTATCCCAACGATGGATCTTCATCTACCTTTACTCTTGGCTCATTTGCTAAGGCAGCAGAATTATTCCTCAAAAAGTTAGAATCAAATTAAAAAAAAAATATGGATGGTAGGCATTATACTCACACAGGATTAGTACAGATTGTTTTCTTGCATAATTCCAAGTACTTCAGAAGTTCTCTTCATCATTGAAAAATCTACAACCAAAACTATGCCTGAAGTATGGAGAGCAAGGGCATTTTATTACTGCACTAGAAATCATATCCTGAGGAGAAAATGCTCTTGGTCATTACAGGGACCTGTGGCCTTTAAGATTTGAAAGCAGAAAGTTGCTTATGCAACAAAAGAGCACTGTCAAGTTAACTACAGTGTCATTTCTTCAAAACAAGAAGTTCATTATTTTCTTGATATATTAACACAGAAAGATCTACAGCTAAAATATTAACATGCCCCCCAAATCAAAGGTTTTGCAAACTGACTGTGAACAAAAACATAAAGCATCTTAGGTCTCTGCACTAAGAAACATCACTAGGTAAAACACCTGTTACCAGAACTAACAGGGTTAGCACTCACAGGTTTTCCAACAATTAAAAAAAAAAAATGCATCCTGACAATACCACTTTGGTGCTTTCAAACGGAAGAAACAAATTATGTACCCACTGGTTTTTAATAGCTGTAAGTTAAATTACTCCTTTCATTTTCACAGTCCATCCTCCTACCATTTGCTCCACCAGATAGAGAAGCCCCCTCAAAAGCACTGCTTCAGCACTAGAACATCCCTTACAAGTACGTAGTCATGCTGCCTCAATGGATTGCAGTTCTACAAGTACACCTTCTTTCACTTTCCATTATTTCAGTTTTAGCATCAACGGGGCAACCTGAATGTAACAAAGATTATTTCAAGCAGAAAAGCCATTCGTTTACCATGCATTACATATCTGCACTAAAACAATGGCACCGTACCAGAAAAGGCAGCAGTGAGCCTCATGCAAGTAGCGTCGCAATCATCACAGTAGCCACAACTGCAAAGTATTCTTGCATGAAAAATATGGCCAGGACTCCTAACTTACCGCTTTTACATGCAGCTGATTGTGTCGTTGCATGTTGCTTTCCTCTGGTAGCTGCGTCAGATTAAGAAGTCTCCCACACATCACAGCAGCTTTTTCCTCTCCCCGCTACCATAATTCAGCATGCACTTTGTCATGCTGGTGAAACTGTTTGTGAGGTTATGCTATAAACATCAATGAAGCAATCTGGGAAGGAAACCAAGCGATGGTTTTTATCATAAAACATACAATTGCGAGTCTGGATCATCTCACTGGTTGGGTTCAGAGCACAGCTGTGAAAGAAACTAGTGTGGGGGACTGAACAGGTCAGGGTCAGCTAGGAAAATAAAACCAGCCTTCCCTCTAGGAAAATTAATGTAAATCTGCACTCAAAGGGGAAAAAAAAAAAAAAGAAAAAAGGAAAAAAAAGAAAAAAAAAAGAAAAAATAAAAAAACACCACCACCATCTTAAGAACTACAGATTAGTAAATGTGATCTCCATCCATGGTAAGACTGCAGATATAAGGGTACAGCAAACAACCTGCTGGGATAAGCTGCAATATGGCTTGGGCAAAAAGCAGCCCTGCTGGCACTCCACAAAAACCAGTTACAGGGATCCAAAGAAAACACATACTTGGACTTCCAAGAAGTCCAGGCTGCTTCTTTAACAGTCTATGGCAAGAAGTCAAGTTGCCTGGTTATAGAGGAAAGGTTCATTTATGGGTAGAAAGTTGGCTAAAGACTAGGAAGCAAGTGTAAGATTTAACAGTCAACTTTCCATTATGGAGAAGAGTCAGCAGTAGAGCTGGCCTGGCGGCGTCCTTGGGACTCTTTCCATTCAACATCTTCAGTGACCTGGACAGAAGTGCACAGTGAAGTTCTCCAAGTCTGCAGATAAAGCTAAGGTTTTTCAGGTCAGACAGCTGCAATGGCAATGACTACAAACTTTGGAATGACCTCACTAAACTGAGTAAGTAAAGTGCAGTAGATGAGATTCAATGCAGACAGATCTGCAATGAGAAAAAAACACCCTAAGTTGTGTTTTCATGATGAATTTATAGGTGGAGTTTACAGTTCAAAAAAGTGATCTTGGAGTCATTGCTGACAGTTCTTTGAAATAACTGGCTCAGTGTGTAACATTCACTGGAAATGTCATCTAGATACTGGACATCAACAAGAAGGAACTGAGAAGGCAGCAGAAAGTAATTTTGCTGCTATGTAAAGACTTGGTACAGTGCAATCCCAAGGACCATATACGTGCATACAGTGCAATCCCAAGGACCACATAATATGGAGACAAGAGCGTGTATGAGCAGCGCAGAGCAGAATTTGAGAAGGAATAGAAAAGGACAATTAAAGTATTAAAGAGACAGAGCGGCTGCCCTAGGAGAAAAGACTGAGGGGGCTGTGGCTCCTCAGTTTGGATACAAGATGATGAGGGGTGGGAGAGTGTAACGTGTTCAAGGCTTACAAAAACATGATGGCAGTAGATAAGATCAATATTGCTGGAAACCAAATTTGTGAATCTGCTACCTCAGGACTGGGAGCAGATACTAAAGGGAACAGGCAAGGATGTAGCCTCTAATCCTACTAGTCTGATAACTAGATGCTAGAACAGTAGGAGGACAATGAGTCACAGAGTGGCCATGCTCACATGTCCTCCCTAAATAGCAATGCCACTGCCACTGCTGAAGATCACCTGTTTGGCTACACAAACTACTAAGCTGATCCAGTATGGCACTTCTTACCTTCTAAAACAAAACCAGAGAGGAAAATGTTAATGTGAAATATTTCAAGCTGACTTTATACCAGGAAACCTTATTTAAATACAATGTAATGATCTAATTTTCATTATACTCTTACTTCAGAGAAGGTAAGCATGGATGCTAAATTAGATGTGGCGAGGAGCTTGACTTCCAGGATGGAGGAGAATGAACAGGAAGAAGACAAGCTCAGCTATCTCAATTCTACATTGCTCAGGGCACTTACGAGTCAAGAAAAGCTTGCTTCCAAAACAGCTACACACCTCTGTGCCGCAGGCTCCATCTCTGAAAACTTCCACATCAGCAAAGGCAGCCCAGGTTAGAAGTGGTCTGCCTGCCTGCCCCTGGCTGTGTGACCAAGCGTAGTTATGCTTCCTTGATGATGTCATCTCAAGGGAATTCTACCTGGAGCAAAACACACCTTTAAAAGGCAAGATCTATTTCTCCACAAAGGCCCATCCTCTCCAGGCAAACATTAAATGAGGAGGAACAGAACATAAGCTCAAAGCCATCGAGTCATTGCTCAGTATCTCAGCTGCAGAAGTTTCTTCAAAAGAAAGACACCAAGCATTTACACATGGCTGGTTTCAAATACAGCAGTCTCACTGGTATTCCTCTCTGCCTTGGAAACATCATGGAAGCAGGGAGGTAGTGACACACTCATCCTAACTGCTGCTGCTGAGCAGCTCTAAAGCCTGCTCTTCTGACCCGAATCTCTTGAGTACCTCAGACAGAGGTGGCTTACTTCCTTCCTGCCTTTTCCTCAAAGCAGTCAGCTGTTCTGCCTTGCATCACAAGAGACAGCAGAACAGAAGCAGGCAAAGACAGGCTCTGAAAGCACTGGGACTGCTGCAGTCCCTGGAGAAGTATCTTAAGATGATGAGACATGTGTTTTCTTACTGGGTTCTCCACAGCTGGGCAGAGCTGTCTCCCTGGGCTGATCTTCAAGGCAGCAGAGGTGTGTGTCCATACAGGACCAGTCTTCCTGGGGAATACATCTTAATATTGCTTTGGTCGCTTGTTCTTTACAAGATGGTCTGGAAATAGCTTTCAATATTATGTGAGATTGTCATAGACAACTTGTGAGACAGGCCTAAAGCCCACAACCTCTTCTTACCTTAAGACAAGAGCTGCATAGAGTCAAACTCTTATCCAGTGCTCAGAGGCTGAGCCACAACTGAGACAAAATGTCTCACGTGCACTGGACTGAGCCAAGACCTGGCAACGTAAGACTCTGAGCCAGCATCTGCTCTCATCAGCCACAGTGGACATTAAAACAGTGGCACATGTAGGACCAAGGGATCCAGTGCAATTCTGGCCTTGGGTCAGCACCCTGAGCCCTGCTGCAGATGGAGCTCAGTGACACCTTCCAGAGCTCTGCAAGGCCATGGGGAGATAAAATTGGCCGCCAGCAGAACCTGCTGCAAAACTATGCCCTCTCTCCCTCCATTTGCAGGCTGTGAGCCAGAATTCATGGCAACAATGGAGGAACTGTAAGAAGAATTGTTTGAAGGCTTTTCTATGCCTTAAGGGCCTGGTGAAAATGAACCATTTAAGTGGCAACACAGAGAAGAAGTCAGCCTGAACCACTATAACCACAAAGAGCCACCTGAATCACAAGACACTTGATCAATCACATATACAGCAGTGTGAATATCCTAAGCCCTTCAAAAGCACTGAAAATACCAATTTCTTCATCCCCACTTGAACGTTTCAACTGCCATTTTAAGCAGTTAACACATCCAGTTTGCAACAAGCAAAAAATTAGTGTTTTTAAAAATTATTAGTCAGTTTCTGCCCAAGTATTTAAATTAAGGTACCTTAAAAGTCAGCACTTAACTATATGAAGTATAATATTTGAGAAGACAAATATACTTTTAAATGTCTTTGCTCACCTTGTAGTTGGATTAGGGGGAAAAAAA
Source organism: Merops nubicus (assembly GCF_000691845.1). Taxonomy (NCBI): domain Eukaryota; kingdom Metazoa; phylum Chordata; class Aves; order Coraciiformes; family Meropidae; genus Merops; species Merops nubicus. The sequence goes on along the minus strand of NW_008631464.1, from coordinate 35,138 downwards.
AAAACCACACCAACACAACACACAAAAAAAAAAACCACCACACCAAAACATCAAACCAAAAATAAGATAGAAGTCAGGCTGACCCTATAAAAGTCATACATGACAACTCACTAAAATTAAGATATGCAAAGTGGTGTCACTTTTGTTTGTTATGCCCAACACTCTGCTGCAAAATTTAGATTTAGAACTTTTTGGAAAAGTATTTCAAATCCAAGCATAAAAAAATTCCAGCCCTGTTAACGAGTCTTGCAGAGCACGACACAGCCTTCCCAACTCCTTCAACAAGGATGCGGATGGAATTGCCATGTTACAGAAGACAGCAATGAAAAACAACAGACTATTCAAAGTCCAATTTGCAGTCATTAAATGCATACAATTTGCATCTGTATCACCAATCACAATAAAAACACCACAAAAAAATGACACTGTTTTGTCTGCTTTACAAGTTATGCAGTTCTTAAGATCCACAGGATGTTAAAACCTCAACGTACTGGTGGATGACTGTTGAGGACAACGTCAAGACCATGTGTTTTGCAGTATATCCTAGTAATTTTAAGTATGTAGCTCAGTATTAGATTAGCACAGTATTTTCTGTATACTACAAATAAATGCTGACTTGTTAATGTTTTACTACACCTGCTGCACATTTTTGTTCCTAAAATGTAAGCAGTTTCCTGAAAATGTTTACAGTATTACAGTACTGAAGTCATTGAATCCTTTCCCAGAAGCCACCTACTTCTCATGCTTGCACGACTTCAGCTCGTTTTGTGTTGTGTTAATTATGCCTGACCACATACCCCTTAACAGTTTAACAGCATAACTTTTCCAGTTATCTCCAACACTTAAACCAAATACTTTATAATAAATATTACTACACCAAATCAAACAGTAGTTGAAGACATGAGGCATCAACAAGTCTTCTTCCAGTGAACAGGAAGCAGTAAGATAATCTATTTCTGCATTATTTTTATCTTCACATATTCAACCACAGGAACTGGGAAGAAAGGGTTTCCATGGTTGTTTTAGTTGTGTGGCGAGTCTACCTACCTATAGAGTCTTTATTTTAGTAAAGTTTCCCATATGATCTGGGGAACTTTTGGAACTGACATTTTTGAGGCTTTTCAGAACAGAAATCAAAACAACAAGTATAGAAAAGAAAACACTAAAAATTATTTATCATTACATTGGGCAGAGACAACAAAACAGCAGCTAAGTCCAGGAAGTAACATGAACAACAACTTTTTGCCAATTAACTAACACAGCTAAGGAAAAAAAGGTGATAAAATCCCTCAGAGCTAAACAGGCTACAAGCCCTATGTTTATTGCTACTATCCTGAATAGGTTGTATTCTTTTTATAGAGTCTGGAGTCACTTGATCATACAGTAAATTCATCTCTCTTTCAAAGCAATTCACATTTCTCATCTCATGGTTAAGCAGGAGCCCTGGGGAATACGAAGAGGCATAACCCTTAAAACAAAACCTTCTTTCTCCCATCTCAAGCTAGGACAGTGTCATAATTCCGGGCAGTGCTGTTTGTGAACAGTTGACAATTACAAAATGAGGTACAACAGGCAGTTTTTGTTTGTTTTAATGCAAAACATAGCCAACCAGAGCTCAGCACATTTTGGTTTACTCAGAGAGCAAGCACAACTTCAAATTCTTATAAAATTGCACTACAGCAAACTTCACAGATCTGGTGGAATTACTGAACTTAAACCAAAATTAGTTTTTCAAACATATTTGCACAATGTTCCAGACCAGTTACCTTCCTCTGCTAGAACTTTATTTTACCTGGTTTCATTATATCTCTTCCATAATTTGTATTCCCATATCCTCTCCCTGTTTACTCCAGTTGCCTCTTCAGATCTATTTTTCTCCCTTCAGCTCTTCTCCCATCCTGCTTCTTCCTTGTCTGTGACTCAGAATGCCAGTAGCATCTTCTAGTTTGTCCCCTCCAGTTCCCTCAAACAGGGGGAGTATCTGTCCTCATACCCGACTGTCTATTCCAAGCTGACTCAAAAAGTGAGTGACTAAGTCATTGATGCTACTTCAGCCTTCCTTGCAGCTATGCAGCCTCCCTGTGATCAAAAGCAAAGTTGAATTTGTGTACAAATCAGCACTGTCCAGATGTATGCAAAGCAAATGCTGGTCTACACCGTGTTTATCCAGCAGCCAGGGAAGAAGCCATCACAATCCACACTCCTGTACTTCTGCTTGCAGGTGTGCAAACAGCATGATCCTTTTCCTAGAAGAGTTACTCAATACCTGCCCTGCTTTACTCAAGTTCATCAACCACTCGCAAACAGTCTGTGGAGTAAAGACACCAACTACTCATTTTAGGCTGTAAGTTCTCCCAGAATTTAAACTCACCCACTTAAAGGCTGGGGTGTGGAAAATTAGTTCCCAAACTGCATAGCACCACAGGAGAAAAATGAAAGGGAGGCTGAAGAGGCTCCCAGCACTGACAACCCCAGTTATCTGAGCAACCCCTGATTATAAGAATGGTCTCACTCACAGCACATTCTGATAACAGCTCAGCCTTGAACACACACACACACACACACACACACACACACACACACACACACACACAGGTGTGTGCCCCCTCACCTGGTCTGGCACTCCTAAAACACAAGAGCCAGAGATAACAGGCCATCTCTGCAGTCACCAGTCTGATGCCAGTACTGGATAGGCGGCCACAGGCTAGCAAGCTAGAAACTGCTTTCATAGAGCTAATTATTAGCCTGCCATTACATTCAAATCCAAGTCAACTCACTTAAAAGAGCTGGACTCAATTTTAGCCTCTGGCTACCTTTTCAAAAGTGCTGCCAACCCCCTAAGGCAAACAGCCAACAACCCATCCATATTGGTGAGATTGGTGTCCTCTCCCAGTGGTGATGACTCCAGGTACAACACCTGCCATGACACTGGGGTATCTGCATATCTGCTCAAGAGAATAACTCTTTTTTTTTTTTTTGCAAGGTATTCTTCCTTCAGAGGTTAGGCAAATGCTTGTAAAGTTTCCAGAACCCACAGGGCACTTAAAAGCTCCTAATCCAAGTTTATGGAAGCAATTATAGCAGCTTTCAAATGTCGTTTTGATTGCCTTCAGCATAAATGCTTTTTGAAAGTATGGACTAGAAAGCACCGAGTAAATGGTATCTCTCTACATAAGAGGCAGACCAAAAGCAACTCAAAACATTACTTATTCTTGTATAGCAAAACACATTATCTTCTCCCAAAAGGGATACTAAATTGTAGAACTATTTACCTAGAGTACCTCTGTACTCATACACACTTTCACTTTGTCCTGTAATTCACATGGCTGTTTAAAGTGTCTTTAATACAGGTGTGTTTCTTGAAAGAAGACATGCTCAGACACCAGGCTGTCATATCACAACTGCAGATCTCCTTTTCACCCATCACAGCATTCAACCTTATGTAAGATATACAAACATGCATTTTACATACAAAAGAGTATTAGGAGAATGTATTTAAAAGGCTTTTTAAAACTATTTGGGTGGAAACAGCAATTAGTAGAATGTGAGGAAAGCTCAGACCTGTGCCCAAGCAGTGCAGGGACATCATGCTGGAAGTTTTATCTAGGTAGCATCAAGAAACTGCTAAGAAGCAGTATTACCCTGCACTGACAAACTCTACTCTCTAGCTACTCGCACAGAACAAACTACTTACAGATAAAACACTTCCATGCTTACCTCAACTAAGACAGCTTCACGCTTTCTATTGATTCCCACATCTCCAAATGCCAATCTGGAACATAGAAGCTGTTTGCTTCGGTGATTGCAAACAGTAGAACTGATTGTGCATAATTTTTTGGAACTGCCTGTTTAATTTCAGAAATCAGCTTCTTTCAACTGATATTTCTAGGCTGAGTGTAGTTATAAAACCCACTAGAACTCCACTAGCAAAAACTGAAGAATATGAGCTTAGAGACGTAGGCTTCCCACTTTTATTTAAAAGTTCCAAAGCATGAGATGAACCCCTCATGCACATGCAATTACTCTAGACACTAACTTACAACTAATGTCCACTATGCTAACAGTCCAGCTTGCAAAGAAGAAAGCTGAAAATCTGAAATGCCTTTAAGCACCAAAAGCACTTCCTCCATAAACATCACTCCCCACAATTATTTGTTCCATTACAAAAAGAATTGGCTTAATATTGCTGTACCAACTCAATCAGAATTTAACATGCTATTAATTTCACCTTTAAGCTGGTCACAAGTATACACAAAATATGAACTGCATGTGTTTCTCATCCATCTCAACTGACAGCAGTATCCAACTAGAGAGAGAATCCTAGAATCATTAAGGTTGGGAAAGACCTCTAAGATAATCATGACCAAACATCAACCCAACGCTACCAGGACCACTAAATCATGTCCAGAAGTGCCATGTCCACATGTTTGTTTGAACTCCTCCAGGGAGGATGACTCCACCAGCTCCCTGGGCAGCCTGTTCCAATGCCTAACCACTGTTAGTAAAGAAATTCTCCCTAATATCGAACCAAAACCTCCCCTGGTGCAACTGAAGCCCATTTCCTGTAGTCCTATCACTAGTTTCTTGGAGAAAGAATCTCATGTCCGCATTTAAGACAATTTCACTAAACACAAAACCTGAGCAGAAGTTTCTACACTCCGTAAGTCAACTGGTGTATCAGAATAGCTCTTCTTCCAGGAAAACTTGAGGTAGAAATAACCAGCTGCCAAGTATAGCTCCCCACATACCAGGACTTGTCTGAACCTTTTTTATCTATACCATTATCTTAAAAAGCAATAGTGAGGCCAACAAATCTTTAGGTACTGCCAGTATTTCTTTAGCAAGTACACCCATCTCCCATCCCCCTCCTTTCCCTATATTTGACACAATCTGCAATCCAAGCACAGGCTTCATAGTTACCCAAGATAAGCACCTCACCCTTTACAGCTCTGTTTGTTGGTGGAGGAAAAAGGGAAGGTAAGGGCCTACCAAAAAAAAAGTGTTATTAATTGAAGACTAAGCCTTGCTGTTTTCAAGCTGTAACTGTGTATTTTCACCCGAGAACAAAAAACAACACCACACCAAAAAAAAAACCATAACCCCGAAGCAAACAGTCTTTGTTGCCTCAGTTTTTTCCCCATTAACTCTCAGTAGGAATGCAATAGTGAAAACCTGTTTCAGTAAAGCTTCCAGCCACCGTCACCATAAAACTTAGTTCTAAGCACAGAAAGTTTCAACCTACTCTCTCCACCTCATGAGCAGAAGTAATCTGCACACAGATCTGCATCTGAAAAATCAGACTGCAGGTTTCCATCTAAGGAAGGAAACTGCTACTCAAGGAAGGATGTCTGCCAGCCATCCAGGACAAACATACAAGTGCCTTTAGTCTTTAACTATGTTGTTACGGGTGTGGTTAGACAAGGCTGTTAAGGTGACCTAATACTTTAATTCTGTCATCAAAAGGGACACTCCCTTCTTCGTCCCCCTCCCCGCCAGCCATACAGTCCATCCCATCCCTTGTCATCATAACTACAAAAATAAGCCAATTCAACTTGCTACCCTGGCAGAAAACGGTCCACTCTCATGTTGAGTTAGCTTTCTGATGAATAAGCAACTCAAACCAGCTCATTGCATGTTCATGTAAGCTCCAGAGAGACCACCCATGGAAATGGTTAAGAAAATACAGCCAGTAGTGGGGACCCCATTTTTACAGCAACAATTCTGCTGAACAGCTAAATGCACTCCAAACCTATGTTAAGAGAAACTGTATTCAAGAGAAGCATCAATTTAGATTACAGCCTAGGACTTTCAAGCAAAAAACAAGACCTTGACAAATACATTTATATGTACATATGCACAGACACTATAGCAGGGTGCAAATATAAATATAAATAAATATCATTTGCTTCAAAGTTCAAAAATATGTAAGGGCAATTCTCAACCTCACATACAAGTCACTGCTACTATTTGTTGTTTGTGAAAAATCATGAAGTAGAAAATGGGGAAGGTGATTCAGCATCTGTTACAGGATTTCACTGATTTAGAAGACTGGGGGGCGAACTCCAGTAAGCCCTGACCTGAGTTATTATGTTAGAAAAGTAATTTCTAGGCCTGAAATACACTGGAGGTATTGAACTCTATGAGTAGAAAATGCATTAAGGCAACACACTCTTCCAATTCCAACGCCCTCTTGAGAGTATCCAATTATTTGGTCACTTATTTTTAAAGAAAGGTTGGGAAGAATAACCTGCTGGCTCTCTCCTGTTTTGTGAATAAGCTGCTGACAGAGAGATGTAGCTCATTATTTTGTTGCTGTAACTTATCTCAGTATAATTTGCTGATTCCTGTGGGATCTGGCTCATCAAAACCGACTTCATAAGTAGTTTCCTATCAGGTGTTTTGTTACAGATATTACAACCAAAATTCATTAGTTCAAGTGATGAAAAACTGTCTTTATGTTAGGTGTGAGTATGACTCATCCTCAGATCAGGACAGACACTATTTCTCATAATCTTTACATGCAGTGGTAAACAAGCAGCACCAAAACCAGAAATTACAGCCAACTTATCACAAAACAGTCTGCCCTGAAAGAATGGCATCCCACACACTTTACAAATAGAAACAAGAAATGAAACTTCATTAGTACCAGCAAACGTGATGCACAAGGCAAGCCAACAAGGGAAAGCTGAGTAGCCACAGAAGCACATGATACCTGAAGAGTGATAATGAATACAGGAAAGTGTTACCCACTCTGAGAGGAAAAGGAGAACGTGTTTTGCGGAAGGCAGGCAAAGAAGAGTGAAGGAAAATTAAGAGATTAAATTGCAAAAAAAAAAAAAGTATCCTTACAAAAGGAAAAGGAGAATAAAATGCCACATCCTTTACTAGAGTTTTACAGTATGCAAATGGAATTATTTTCAATCAGCTGCTATGAAAGGGTTATTTAGACAAGGAGTTGGATCTCACATGTCAAAAGAAGACAAAAAGTTCTATAATCTCATCTACCAGGGAGCGCTTTATGAGTGTTTTTTGCATGCTTCAGTGTACAACAACTGTAATTCCAAAAAGCCACCTCCTGCATAAAAAAAAAAAAAAACCAACAAAAACACACAAAAAAACCCACACCATGTTTGGCAAGACTGAAAACATGCAGCAGATGAAAGGCACTGAGCAGTCAGGCTTTGAGTTCAGCTACTCTCTATTGGCAAATCTGAGTAGTCAGGGTCTTTGGCTTAAAAGGAAATCGCCCAAGCTTCTCAGAAATACATGCAAAAGATTTCTTCTCTTCCATAAACAGATTAAAACTAACAGATGTGGGAGTGAGGAGGGAAGGAGACCACAGACACAGAATATGAAGTAATTGTACTCAGCAGGGATTCAGGCACAGGGGGAGGAAAAGGATGTTTAGTCAGTACCTCCCAGAAGTAGTGAGATGAAGCCGCCCTGCCTCTTCCTAACTAAATTACTTCAAACTTGTATAAAACAATGCATATTGGGTGATAGTGCCTCAATACTTAAGACCAACACCAAAAGCTTAGTTTTTATAAATAATATGAATATGGTAACTCTCTGCAAGCTACATGAAGACCTTTAGAAAAAGATGTGTTTAAGCAAGCCTTGGTGGCACCCCTTCGGCTGTACAGAGAGGCCCTATACAGCCACGCGTGTTGCCACCAATACCTCTGTGCTTAAGGAGAGGGATCTGAATATGACTCCAGAAAAGGTTATAGCCTGGGAGTGTCCCGCTGTCTAGGTACAAGAGACCCCTTCCCCCTCCATGTCTGTCGCCACTGAAACTGGGTCCTTATGTATAAAACACTTGCATTCTACTGCTACACTTCCCTTCCAAAAGCCTTTGAAAGGAACACTCTTGGGTGCACTGTGACTTTCTCCCTCAGAAAAAGGACATGCAAATAAGCCACTGCATGGAAAATACATGATTGAACTTACTATGGAATAATATACAGCTTTCCATCTGCACAGTCATCCTGAGGTAGTTTCATTATGGTTTATTTTCCTCATATAAGCTCTGAAGGAACAGGCACAGAGTTTCACATGGTCGACTGGCAATGATGGCTCACATGTCCATACCCTTGGGTCCCTATTACTGTAATACACAATGGCTTCATAATCTGTAATTGCCCTCAGAATATTTGATGAGATAGAAAAAGGCTATTAATCACATTTTTGAGCTGGGGCACTGCACAAAATATTTGCATATGCAAGACAGGACAACTAGCTGAATAGTAAAAACCCTACCCTGGACACAGTCACAAGGGTGTAAAGGCATTTTTACGCTGTTACAGCCATTGCCACCCAGAGTAAGAACCGCATGTGATGACACAGCTTCGCTACACTGGCACAATCTGACCACAGCAGAGCTTCCAACAGCATGAGCACTGCTGCTCAAAAACTCAGAGCTGGAGGATGGCAGCCAGGCATACACACCTTGCTTGCGGTCTCAGAACAGCAGCAGGAGGTGGCAACTCAACCCATACCTCCCAGTTCCCACATTTCCTTCACTTGCAAGATACCGATGCTCTTCACCTTGTTCTTTTTATTTTGTTCTTGGCCAGTTCTGACAGAACCAAAGTCTGCAGCAGCTCTGCAACCAAGCACTTGTTTAGAGTTCATCTTACAAAAGGCACTGTAACACAGGAGTACCATGATGACCCGACTCTTGCCTCTCCACTAATGAAAAATTGTCCTGTAACTAAAGAAGTACATTGAGACTAAAAACCTCAGATAAACCCAGAAACTGAGCTGAAAGCCTCATGTAATGGGCAAGCCTTTCTGGCTGACAGTTTCTTTAGGAGGTGATGCTCCATGATAAGTTCATTAGGCAGTCCTTGAAAGATACTCAGTGTAATGACAGGCATTAGACTATTACTTGCAAATTGATATTTTGGGTAAAAAACACACTAAACTTTTGCCTGAAGGGGCAAATTATAAGCAAAGTTCATCTCTACTTGCCTCTGGTTTGTATTCCACTGTTTCCTCTGTACATTTTCCACCTTGGCTATCACTGCTTTTAAACTGGCCTTCTGATCTAATTAAGCTCATGTGGTCAGTATTTTGCCCATCTGTTGTTCATCCTCATCACTAGACCTCACTGGCCATTATCAGCTTGTCTGAAAAGCCTGAAATCTGAGACACATTTTGGAAACCCTGTCAAATCAGCAAACCAGGTAATGCTCTCCCAGCCATTTAACGCTGGTTGGCAGCAGGAAGCCAAATGATCAGCATACACATACCAGGCACAAGCAAAAACATGCTCTGCTCCAGATAAGCCAAAATCCTTGTCTGTGACAGGATGAAACCAAGGTCACTGAGTTACAGCATGTAAATAAATAAAACTGCCCAAATCATTAAGAAAGGAGGCATCATTAGTTCCCTTGCTCAGAAGTCTGTGTCATCCAAGTCCACAAACTTTTCAATCTTTGCTTTAAAGCATTCCAGGGCTCTCCTTCCACCTACATTTGACTCCATTTCTTTACCCACCCTGTCTCACCCAACCTGCTTTAAAATCTTGATAACACACCCTTAGGAAACTTGCAATAGCAAGAGCTACCTCTTTTGGAGTATGGTCACTCTGTGTTTACACCTGTGTATTTGTGTGAAATAGATGCTTTATTTCTACCATGGGCATTCAGACTCCAAACTGAATTATAACCACAACCCATATGTACTTTCATTACACCAGTGGGCAACTCTGACACAAATTATTACCTACACAGAATCTATGCATGACAGGCCATAATAGAAGTAGTAATAGATAAAATATTACAACATCTTCTAAAGCTGTAAATAAGGCCCCCAAAGTCTCATTAATAAGCAGACTATTCGTTTGGAAGGCCAAAGGTGCAAAGTAATTGTAATTCTATCATCAGAATTTATTTCCAGACTACAGCCAGAGTGGCATAATCTTAGCTTCTATTAAAAAAAAAAAGATTTGGCAACCTGGTAACAGCTTAAAGCAGACCCATCTACATTAATGAGATATATGATAAGTGTACCTCAACTCTACATCCTATGGGGAACTCAAAACTCAGCTGCTGAGGGCTGACTACTTTCATTTTCTTAATGCTACTGCCATCTAACAGGCTTCAGCAGCGAAGCCACTAACCCACCAATGCTTGTCATTTTCTGTGAGAGGCAGGGACCAACCCACACACAGCTAGGGAAATGACCACACATACAAAATCTGCCTGAACACTACATGAGATGAAATAGCTCTATATGAGAGAGAGAAGCCGTTAGCAACAAATCTCAACCAAAAAAAAGGCCAGTTACACCTAAGTCGCTAACCTTTAGAGCAGACTGCTGCTTCAAGCACACAAAATCCAAGCCAACATGTTTTAAAGCATTCAAGATCCACAGAACTGACAATTTGGTTTTCTATTTTCATCTGCTTACCACACTGCTCCTGCCTGTAAACCCTTTGTAGGAGGCTGTGAAATTCAGCAGCGAGGACTCTGAACCGTGACTGACTTGGCAGCGGCGCGCTCTCAGCAGGGCACGGAGGTGCCCGCCAGCTCACGCACACGCCAACGGCACCGCGCAGGGGCAAGCCACGGCAGCTCCAGCTCTACCTGCCCGCAGCTCAGGGCCAGCTCCTTAGTGTGGAACTGTCCTTGCCTCACCTCTAGTGGTAACTTCACTAACTGAAGACAAAAGAAGTAAGAAAAACAGAAAAAGAGGGGTGGGGGGACAGGTTGGGGGAATATGTCGACGTTTTAGGGAAGTTAGGCTAATAGGACACCTGGTAATACCTTAAATTCTGTGTTGTTCCTCATCTCCTAGTAGAGATGCACTGAACACTGACTTCTTATCTCATTAGGCCTAATCATTTAATTTACCTTATTCATTTTGTACAGATTGATGATTGAAAGCCTCTGTATACACTGAATAATTTATTCAGTGCTTTAATTATGGATTCCTCAACTTGAGGCACCTATGCAAATGGTGTGACAACCTGTCCCATTTGTTCCTTGGTCTGTATTAACAACATAATCAGCTCCCTGAGCTAGTAAAACAATACAAAAATCATCCTGAGGTCTTATCTACACAGGGCTAAGGAAAGAGCATATGAGACAAGATTAAAGAGAGACATGTTCCACACAGCTATTCTTACTTCAAATTAGGCATGCACAACTCACCTTTAATATACCTTGTCCTGATCAACCAAGGTCAATGCAACTGCTTTATCCTCACAACAAGGAAAAGATTGACTTTATAATCACAGTTAAAAGGCAGAACTTAATGGTTAAGCAGGACGTTGTCTAAACATTTTAGAACTACTCATTTGATAAACACATTGTTAAAGAACTCCCCATTGCTTCTTGAAATCAAAATCTTAATAGATTCAGTCATTCAGCTGTATCATATCTAAAGTTTCTGTGGGAAGAACCTACTATGCACAGCACACCATGTCATTCAGTGTCTGAGACAGCACAGATGTAGCTCTCTCCAGCACCAGGACTTTCCATCAGCTAAAGACAATGTACAGGGCTGCCCATCACAGAATGCAAACTGTAACAAGAGACTTAGAACCTTAACATCACAAAAAGTGGTAAAATTACATCTTATGTTTTACAGAAGCACAGATGGAGGATAAAAGAATTATAAACCAAAAGAAGGAACCAACACCTGCTTTTAAATAAAGATGCAGTTTTGCCAAACACGCTGCAGTTTTAAGTCAATTAAAGCACACACACAAAAAAAATTAAACGACCACAACCTAATCTTTTTTATTCTAACTATGATCACTATAACACCTTCAAGTATGCCTTAGAGTTGGGATAAGATACCTCACATCTTTGTTATACCATTTATATAAAATCAATACAAAAAAAGGTATACCACATGACATGAAAAGAAAAAACAGAGTATCTCAAAACCCTTGCTGCCTTTTGCCCAAACATACATGCCTCCTGCATTCCCCATCTTGAAAATGAAACCAAGCTAGAATACACAAGAAGCTATCACAATGCCACAAGGTGATTTTACCACAAACCCAGACAAAACACTGAATAGCGGTTCCCACCATCACCACAAAGCAAAAAATTACAAACCATACGGAGGTTTACTGGAACGTCCCCAGTGCGCAGCACCCTGCCAACCACGGGTCAATCCATCTAGCAACCCAAAAGCAGAAACTACCTTAGACTAAACATCTCCAAGTCCAAACACTTTTCTCCTATCTGTAACAGGGCTTGACCTAAACGCAGTAACATCGCCACTACTGAAGAAACACACATTTATATGAAAAAAAAAAAAAAAAAATCAGGAGACCAGAGCCTCTTCCAAAAAAGAAGACTTGCCACCATTTATGAATAAGGTGCTTGCTGCATACACAGCTTCCAGCTTCTATAAACTCTACTTTCAGCCTCAAAGTACGTACTACAACAGTGAAGTAACACTAAGTTCTGCCAAAAGAGAGTGCATTGCCACCAGCTCCATGGCAGCAAGAAACACAGTAGACTGAAGTGTCATCTGAAGGTCTGCAGCTACTGTACAACAATCCTAGAGATAAAAAACAAAGTTTTGCCTTAAAGACTCATCATACTATAGGACAACTCGTTGAAGAAAAGTTACATATTTTACATTCTTTCAACCTCAGACTTTCATATACAGAGAACGATATCACGAGACAGCAAGTCAACAAGGCAGAAACTTGAATGCAACTCAAGATTTTAATCAACCATTAGATTTGGTATGTAGGTTGCCACACAGAAGCTCAAAGAAAATTGTGCAATACTCTGACAACTCCAGAGGCAACATCTTTAGAGCTGTTACCACAACGTAAGGAACAACTCTTAAAAAGCAATCTCTCTTTTCACAACTCTTTCCACAGTAGAAAATCAGTGCGTCATTATTTCAATATGAAACTCGCTACATTTATTGCTGGAATAAAGCTTCCTAAGGACAAGCTAAATACACTGAAGATATTTTTGAAGTTTAGAGAAATAACATTTGTTATTCCACATGTTTAAGTATATAGCAGATTTTTTACCATTAAAGCAAGGATTCAACCAGTCCGCTGTGTAAACAAACTAGTGTTGCCTCAAAAAATTAACAGCAGCTACCCCTAAGCACACTGCGTGTTCTGAGAATCCGTAAATGGGTGCATTATATATACAAAAGCAAGAAAGTCCTCTGAGAGCCCTCAAAAAGCCTAATACCCTACATCAGCCAGAGATCCCAACTGTCTTGGCTGTTTAAGACAGTTTATGAAGTTCAAATATACTTGTGTTCTTTGCCAGTTACACTGAAAGATCTGAAACCCTTCACACACTCAGCAGTAATTACAGCCATCAATTTAGACACCATTTCAAACAAAAATCTCTTTACAGGGGACTCTGTAGATAATTACTGACTTTCAAAATGACTGGTTTTCACAGTAAATTAAAATCTACCTTGAAGAAGAAGGCTGAAGACCAACACATAGGATCTGATGGCAATCTAATTGTACTTCCTTCAGGAAGAGGGGGAAACAGGGCATTTTGAAAGCAGGCACTTTTATTTAAGTACAGTATCAGCCTCATAGTCAGAACAATGGATGACAGCCACATTATATTCAAAGGAATTCTGTGGAGAAAAATGTTATTTTTCTGCACAACAATAAATTCTGAGCCCTGAATCCCAGCCAAAAATAACAACTAACTCGGGTGTGTACTGGGAGAAGTATGGAGGCAAAACAGAAGACTCTGAACACACATGGAGAAATACGAAAGCCAAGACCTGGAGGTAGAGGGACATACACTCCATGTGCTCTGTACCATTTCCAACCAAGATAAACTACCTACCTCTTGCTGCAAATAATTTAAAGTAAAAACATATCTAACTTTTTTTTTATATATCACACAATAACATTGGGGTTTATATTTAACTACACTTTTTTACATAAACATCAGCTCAAGAACCCAGCTTGTCAGCAAATAAAGAGCAAGGCATATTTGCAATAAATAGGCCAAAATAAATATTTCCATTCCTAGAGTGTAGATGAACATTTAATTTGAATTCACATGTTCAAGATGTATACAGGTAAAAATTCCTCTTTCTGGACCCACCAGCAGGAAGCATGTTGGCGGTTAGAGGAAGCCAAGGAGAGCCATGGTTAGCCACAGACAAAATTCACATGCAACGTTTTATACCTTTGTTATAACTGTTATTTTATGGCCCCGCTACAAGGTGGAATATCACCCTCAGATACGAGCAGCAACTTACATGTCTCAGCACCTTCAGATTCTACTCCCAGGTTTGGTGAACTAACTCATACTCAAGTTCAAAACCAGATGGGTCTACATCAGATAGGCTAAGAATTTTGGTTTCAGAAAAAAAAAAAAAAATAATAAAAAACCAAACCCCACACCACAACAAACAAAGTCTTTAAGGCAGGGTTTAGAAGTTCAAGCCTGCTTATATCCATTCATAAACTGTATATATGTGACAGGCGTGGAAGAGGCTGACACCTCAAAGCCAGAAGACACGACTTGCCAGGCTTCCAAGAAGTTGTTGCAGGGTTGTGCCAAGTCTTGAGCACACGTCTTCTAAACCCTCAAGTGATCAAGCTACCAAGTACAGAGGAAGCTACTCCAAATGACCAAGTGGTTACTTGTAAATACAACTAATTTCACTGCCTGCTGCATTAAAGCTTCACAATAACCAAGAGCAACAGAAATACCCTCAAAGAGCACAATAAAGTGGTACTTCCATTTTTATGTATCATGATCCCCTTTTATCTGCTACAAAGTGCACACACACACACTGTGAACTGCTTGACAGGAACAAGAAAGCAAGAACGTTGCACAGTCACACATCTTCAGCAAGAGTTCAGTGTGCTGATAGTAGTTCTTCCAATGCTGTTGATCTGTGAGCATCCTGTAGGATCAGAGGTATGGCTGTTTCAGCAACAAGCAACACTGTCACCAGACTGGTTAAGGTATGAAGCTCAATCCACTCCATGTTACTGAAGCAATAGGACAGCAATGAAAAGAAAATGCCCTGTAACGATTCCTTTAAAGCTGTGCTTTTTTACATTTCTTTAAATGTAAGAAATGTCACTTGGAGGAAAAAAAAAAATGAACAAACAAAAAACTCAATAAAAAAATAAAACACACACACCATAAAACACCCCAAGAGTTTAGCCAAAATGTTCAGTGCAGAAGAAACATGTCAGGAGAGCGAAGAGGGAAAAGGAAAAATACTTTTGAAAACCCCTCTACCTGGCACATCTCGACAGTACATTAAAAATAAACCATGACAAGCAGACACTTGCATGCACTGCTATCAAAGTCCAACAGGACATAGACTAAATGGTCTTGCTCTGGCAGGGGGTTGGACTCGATCTCTGGAGCTCCCTTCCAACCCCTAACATTCTGTGATTCTGTGACATGAAATAAAGAAAAGTTTTCGAAGTCATGATCCAAATAAAAGCTCATCAAGGCTACCTATGCTTGGAAACACAGCACAAACTGTACTGATGATTTACTACTTGATTAGATTTAACTCCCTGCCAAAATTAAGTTTTCTTGATCCTGCTCAGGCACACATGATGATGAACCACCTTACTTGAAGAAGCTTTAGCAAACAAATTTTCACAATCAAATCACATTCAATGCTAGCTGTCTTAACTTGTCCAGGATTTTTGCCTAACAACTTGATATAAAAGGCTCTCAAGAAAAGGTTTTGCTGTTAGTAGGTCAGTGACTTGAGAACAGTAAGTGGAAATAGGTGTGGTATTCTGACCAAAACCAGTTTTGTTCTCAATTTTTTTTCTTTTTCATAAAATCCTTGGAGAAACAAGGTCAAGATGAGAGAAAGAACAGAAGTCTTCTATCCATACCTAAAATACAGTGGGTTTCATAAAAGCAAAAAGAGGCACAAAAAAAAAAAAAATATTAAAAAAAAGTGGAAAACCAGACCAAGACATAAAATTACACTTGAAATAGAACTGGAGCAAGTTTATCTAGCTGACTTCATTAGAAGTCTTACAATGTCATTAAGAATTTTCTGCACAAAACCTGACATGTACTTTCTTCCTATAAAAAAAACACCACAAATTAAGTATGATCTAAGTATTCTTCTCCAATATACTGAATTGATATATAAATATTGTAAACACTAAATTTAAATATCCAAGCTGTCATGCTGAAGGCTTACAGAAGATTGTTTAGCAGTGTAACCCCATTCCTATCAAGGACTTCACAGAATTCATCTGGACCTGAAATTTTAGCAGGTAAGGCACACGTATATTTTCAAATCAGCTTGGTTTCTACTACATCTTTACGTGCAGCACTAGCTAGGACATTCTCTCGTCCGATACTACATACAATTGGCCTCTACATGTCATATAATCCAGCTTCAAGCCAGGCTGCACAGTGACAGCTAAAAGCAATTTAAACTTCATGCAAGACATAGTTCACCGTGTAATACTCATTCAGTCCCTGAACTTGGATTACAACCAGAACATTGGTAGTTATGGACTTTAAAATAAGAAGGGGATTTCCCTGAACAGTCTGTGAGCATTCCTAATATGCTAGAGGCAACAACAAAAAATATTAATGTCTCAAAGAATGGAAGAAAACCTGGACAAGCCACAAATTCAATGCAGGGTAGAGTTTCTTTTACTTCTCTTCTCCTCATGGAAAACAGTGGGGGGGAAAAAGCTGATGTTATCATAAAGATAAAATGCTTTTTTGTACCAGTCTCAAATCTTAAACAGGACAGAAACTGGAAAACAAGTCTGCCAGTATAGAAAATTTCTAAACCAAATGCAAGTCAAGACAACATCTGATAAAGCTACATGGCTGTTCTAGTTACTGCTAGCCACAAATAAATGTTCCACACACATTCATTAACTACTAAATTAGTATGTTTATATTTATTCTTTTTAGCTTTTTTCCAGACACTTCAGTGGTCTGGATGAAGGCACACAACTGCTCTTTAACGAGAGCAACCAAGGCTTTCTTTTCAAGCAACAACAAAGGATGCCTCCATATATGTCAGAATGTCCTCTTCAGCATGGTTGTAGTTGGCTTTTTGAGGGTTTTGCTTGTAGAGTTTTAAAATCATGAAAGCTCCTTAGCTTTAACTTCTCATACGTATCTTATAATAAACAGAAAAAATGAAAAGGAACTCTTAGGTCCAAGTCTAACTTCTTCCTACTGAGTGAAACTATATTCTATAGCCCCAAGTGTGTACTTGAGCAGGGTAGGTCTTCATGGTGCTTACCTTTTCTTGAAGAAAGATATTCTAAAAATCTTTTTCTTTGGGTGGGGAGAACAGAAAATAGAGATTTTTAAGACAGAAAATAATGTCATTTTATAACGTCAGTGTCCTTGTTTTTACAAAAGCATTGTATCTGAGAGAAGTACAAGCAATAATTAAACTAATGTTTCCTCACTCTGCCCTCAAAGTATTTACAGAGAAAATAAAGTTACAATCAACATCCTCTCTATTCTGCTAAAGTTAAGAGAAATATCATCAGTTTCACTTCCCAGTTCACCCTCGCCCTGATAACCCTGGCTGGTGCTTCTGAATGAATTCCCCTTTTGTGGAGCCCAAGGGATCAGACAGACGTGCAGTACTCCACATGTAGCCTCAGCAGCAGCTATGACTACTCATTTCCCAGTCTCCAATGGAGAATAATACCCAGAAATCACTTATCACATTTAGAATCATAGAATCCTTTAGGTTGGAAGGGACCTTTAAGATCATCAAGTCCAACCATTGAGCCATTAGGGCTCCAAAGTCCTCTGCTAAAACAGATCAGAATCTGTCAGGGTTGGAAGGAACCACAAGGATCACCCAGTTCCAACCCCTCTGCCATGAGCACAGACACCTCCCACTAGATCCGGCTGTCAGAGCCTCATCATTTCTATACATATTGTTCAGCTGTCCCAGTCATACCAACATCCCTGTGCAAAACCTTGTCTGTGCAGGTTTCCAAACAACAGGCTTTGAACAGGGGTTCTCCACGCTACAGCACGCTGTTTCTAAGACACCTGTATTTGTGGTCACAGAAATACTCCTGGCACATTACTGTACTCTCATATTACTGATAGAATTTGTCCCATGTTAAAGGGGGTTTAAGAATAGAAAAGGCAAGATGCATCAGAGAAGAGTACAAATTTTACTGCTGTTGTGCAGATTTGCTACAATTTTAGACTTTGTATTCTCCTCCCACTGGCAGGATTTTGACGGGTGATACAACAAAGTACTTCTCCTTCACTCACAGACAAGACAACTGTTCTTCTCCCTTACAACCAAGCAGTGCTTTTGGGTACAATGCATGACTTAATTAGAATGCTTAATTAAGAACTTCCCAGCTGGATCCACTGATCTGCACATCAATATTAGTCCAAATCTGGAAACTTAGTCCATTTGCATATGCTTTTAGCACTACCTCTGAAGACCTCTGAAAGTCAGCATGAAAACAGCTCCGAAACATTTAACAAAGCATATTTAAGACATTAGTAGGTTCTGAAACTTCAAATAATCATGGTTTTCTTTTCTAACCCAATGGTTAATTGCTGTATTCTTTAAACCAGACCCTTGTTCAAGTTTGCCATTCCACTTACTCTTTTTCCTCAAAAAAGATTTGTATACTTGTAAAACAGTTGCATAAAACTGAAACCCACAAAAAAAAAAAAAGACCACAATATCACCATCATGACTGTAACATCAGTTAAACTCTGAACTACAACAATAAATACAACATTTCCCAGAAAGAACTCCATTTGAGAACTGTGGCTTCCATAACATTTCAAGCACAAATACTGACTTCATTAGAAGGTAAAGGAGCAAGAAAGTGAGATGTGACCATTTAAACCAGAAATGTCTTTATACATGAAGTTACTAATTTTGACAAATATGGAAGGGAAGGAACTTCCCTCCAATTTTTCTTCTCAATGAGAAATAATAATATTCTCCAATAAGGACTGCATTAACTTATAATTTCATTTAGCATACCCACTGCCTCATACTAATCTAATGCATCCTGAACTAAAAAACAAGTTCAATGAAGATTTTTTTTTTTCCCCCTATTATTTCTTTTAAAGCCTTATCCATTTTCAGAAAACTCAATTTATCTGAATTATTCTAATAAGCCAAAAAGACCACTTGGTTAGGCTCTACCTTACTTCTTTCCTAGCACCTATGTCTGATGTCAAGTTATTCTGTTGACTTCTTGTTGCTGTCACAGCATTGAAGCTGAAGAACATCAATAGAATTGCCTCAGTCTCTCACAGCTATCAAAAGGGAAGAGGAACAAGTTTTCAACAATGCCTAAGTTGTAAACTCTTCCATCATTCAGGTGATGACAGCTACAGATAAAAAAAACCCAAAAAACTCTACACCCTGACAATCTTAAGTCATCTAAGAGATGGGCTATTTTGTGCATGTCAAAGTCAGAGTAAACATGAAACAAAGCCTTAAGAAAAGTGCTGCCTGAAAATGAAGTATGACAGTCTCCAGGAAAAGCCTTTCTTTCACATAATGGTCTAATTCTTTAATCAGCCAAAGATCAAAACTACTATTGCATCTTAGGAGGACTTTGGCATAAGGCTTCAGAGTTATGATTTCTTCTCTCTTACCTGAGCTGACTAGAAGGAAAAAAAAATATAATTTGACATGTATCTGGTTTTGCATGTTCAGACCCACCTGGAATATGGAAGCAAGCTATCAACAGAATTTTTCAGAAACAAATGATAATTTTAAAAGAACTTACATGAACAATAGCTCAGGATTCCAGCCTTCCAGAGTAACCTCACAAGTACACTAAATAAGACTAGCTTCAAGAGGTAGGGAAAAGGAAGCATTTGTTTAGCTCTTGTCCAAGTTTCTGCACCAAATAGCAAACCACATACCAGGCAGATGATCATTTCTGCTCTGAAGTATCTTTATAGTTTCTCAGGTGAGAGCTCTAGACTTAAGTTTCACACATCCCTCCTACTTACATGTCAAAAAGGTAGGTATGAATCAATTAAAATCCCTGAAGGATTTAGAGAATAAAGAAGTGGCAAAAGGTAACGCATTGATTTTCAAGATTCTCATCAAGTCTTTGACCTTAGATATATTCTTCTCATTTTATTAGTGCTCTGGTTCAATCTACACTCCACAGATGTACAAGACTAAGAATTTATTTTCTTCCTTGGCTCGTATTCTATGAAACATCTGGTTTCTACACACAATCTTCAGACATGGGCCCATTTGCTAAATAAAAATTAAAGTGACTGCTGTGAAGAGACAGGTACTATGGAATTAATATTCTTCATGCAAAAGCATTACACAACAAAACAATTCACCTATATTTTAAGTTCTTTTAGGTAGACACTTCCTATCATAAGCTTGATGCTTACGTAGCTACTGCAGTATGGTCCTGGTCTACACTTGGACTCTGAGCAGTTCTTCACTTGTGCTGAATTCTTCTGTGTTGAAGTAAGAACCACAGGATCAAAAACTGAAGAAAAGCATTGTTCTTCTCAGGACCCACACGAAGATCCCCCATAACAACTCTGTGACTGTCAAGTGCAGTACAGGACTACCCAACCACAGCAAGCTTTCATTTCAACAGCACTTATGTCAAAAAATGTAAGTCAGAACCAATTTAAACCTTTAACTAAAATACAGACTCACCAACCATACTAAGATTTTCCAAATACAGTACATTCACCTAAACTCCCAAGGCTAGGGAAGATCTTTCACAATAGCTACAAGGACTTTTTTTTTTTTTATAATGAGGATAGTGAAACACTAGCACAGGTCACCTAGAGAGGTGGCAGAAGCTCCAACCCTGGAAACATTCAAGGTCAGGTTCAACAGGGCTCTGAGCAACTCTATACAGTTGCAGATGTCGCTGCTCACTGCAAAGGGGTTGAACTAGATGACCTTTAAAGGTCCATTCCAACCCAAAGTGTTCTACATTTTTTTCACAATTAGAGCTAAATGCCAAGTTTAGGACAATGCATTGCATATGTTAAATCCCCAGATTATCTTACAGAGGCTGGGTTCCATCTACCTAGACTTTTAAGAGTTAAAGATGTAGCCAGTTTCACAAATCCTCATCTTCACATCCAGTAACCACGAGCAAGCTGCCAGTAGCACGAGGCTACTTCATCCCAAGGGGAGAAAGAACAGGGTCAGTGTGCTGTAACTGAAATTCATCTCAAGACCATGCAGAAATAACCAGAATGACTGAAAATAATACCATAAGGGACCACGCACTGTCTTAATTAAAATCTCTCCAAACTTCTATATAAAAACTACCTGGCAAACTTCTGCATTTTTAAAACAGCCATTACTGGGAGTCTGACAGCCTTCCTAATGTATTCCAGTGTTCCAGTTGTTCTTAAAAGTTGACTCAACTAACTTAAAGCACGTTTGCTGCAGTTTAAGCCCACGTATTGTTTCATCTCTAGTGCAGAAGACAACAGCTCAGTCTTTTCTTTCCAGCCATCTTTAGCATATTTAGAAATACCAAAAGAAACCTTCCCTCAGTCTCCTCTAAAAGAAAGCAAAGTGCTTTCAGCTTCCCCTTAGAGCACATTTTCTATGTCTCTGACCATTTCCCTTTGCCTGCAACTATTCTTTTCTCAAGACAATACCAGAAGTAGCTGCTGTACTTTAACTTAGACTTATTAGCATGCCAAGAAGAGAGAAGGTTAACTTCACCTATTTTACATGACACTTCTGTTAATAGATCCAGTAAAAAAAATCTGCTAGTTCTGCAACATCAGTTGATTCAAGGCCACTGTGCACATACCTGACTCCAGATCTCCTGCCTTACCAGTTATCCCCACCCTGTTATCTGCACAACCAACCCTTACTGAAGGCTAACAGACTACATCTGCCCCTGCTAAAATTCACCCTAATTAGGCACCACTTTGTCAAGATCATTTTGAACACATGCTCTTTAGTCCTCAGAATGTCTCCAAAGCAAACGTAATCCACAAGTCTAGAAACTAGTTCACTCAGGTCAGCCGAGGAAAAAGAAACCAGAATACCAAAAACTTGCTACCATGCTTAAGAAACTCTGCAGAATCCCCTTGACCCATCCCTCTGGTCTGACCACAAATCCTGACTCATTTCAAAGGAACACTTATTTTATAATGGTGACAGACTCTTCTTTGACAAACAAAACCCTGAGTTTCTGCCAGGTTATCTAAAATAGTTATCAGTATGAATGTCAGCACAGAAAATATAAAGACATTTTTAAGAAGAGACATATTGGGTCAGATTGAGGCACTGCCTCATGCACTTTCCTGTCTTCAAAAGCAGCCAAAAGCAAACACCCAAAGAATAATACCACAGCAATTAACAGCAGGTATGCACACAGATATATGCCTTAAATTATATATACACATATACCCCATATTTAAGTACATTCACTAGCTTTACCTAACAATAAACTACATCATTCTCCAGCACTGCATCTTGTTGCCCACATCCAACATCAGCTTATAGGAACAAAGAGCTCTTAGCTGCATAAAGCCAAAAAAAAAAAAAAAGAATGCTGTGACTGAATTACTGGAGGAAAAAATTAACAGTATCCCATAAAAGTACACATTTGAAGTTTTCAGTAGATGATATGTTTTTAAACAAGCACTTTCACACCACACAGTTGAATCCATGTACCAGCACATTCCATGGCTGATTTTTCAGAGGTTTCTGTTATGTGGTCTATATATCCTTTTCTTCAAAGGACAGGCATAGGGTGGGTCAGTTTGTAAGAATCTGAAGAGCAGAGATTTTTCAAAAGGGCAGTTGTGAATAACTTTTAGAGGATCTCAGCTATTTCTTTTAGCAGCACAAAGGAATTTTTTTTTTTTTTCTTACTATGTCAAGATGAAGCAAAAGTGATTCATAACTGCACCAGCCTACCTTCCTGCATTCTACAGGAGAAAATACACTCTTGAACTTTCAGTAGCAGCACCAACTCTCAAATCAGATCAAACTTCCATTAGGTCATTACACTTCAGGTGCATTTTCCACAATGCTTGACGAGTTACACATTACATAGTCTATCTCAGGACATTCAAAGAGATACATTGTACAATGGAAAGTATTTCATATATAATTTACAAATCCAGTAGAATGCCAGTATTATTGCATTAGTTCTTTATATCTTCATTTAAAAATGGTGGAAGTGCACTGTGAGGTATTTAATGTTTAATTACTTACTTTCCATGCAAGCACAAAAACTAGCAATAAAGATGGCAGAGCTGATTCCACCCATAGAATAATTCCATATAGTAGGTTTGAAGAAAGTGGTAAGGAACAACAACGGTCAAATAATCTTTACCTGACTCACTGCATGTTTTTTTTAAGTATGAGTGGGTTTCACATCAATACAGACAGAATGAGAAATCAAAGTAAAGCAGCACAAGAGATACCCAGAGCAGTTCAAGGCATTTCAGCAAACATCTCCAGGAGTCCGGTCACATCTGCTCTCTTCAGCATCAGATAAATGCTCATTATTCCTCTCCAGCTACAAACAAATTCCCCACCCCTTTATTAACTATTTTTCCCTGACAAAATCCAGGAAATTATTTGAATTTTTTAGAAATATTTGCCTTTGTTCTCTACTATACTCATAAATAACAGGTCTTACAAATATGCTGCAGTAATAAAAAATTGCATCTATTGGCTCAAAGCAAAAAGCTGTAATAACCTATGTACAGCAGTCTTGTATAAAGTCTAGTCCTCAGTGTGGCCACTTGGTTCTCCTCCCTGCATAATTTTCCCCATCAGTACTACAACTTAATGGACTACAGATATTATTTTTCTTACACTTTTACATCACATTGCCCAGGAAAGTATTTGGCACATTAGCACAACAGACAGAGATGCCACTCCTACCAGCCATTTTTCCCCCTGCCAGAACTGCCTACTCAATCCACGGAGACTCAAGGCATACCTGCAAAATACTAGGTGAGGGGGGCTCCTCACCTGCACAGAGCAATCCATATACCAGCAAAGCCTGGTGCCCCACAGCTTTGGGATTTCACTGCAAGCACAACAGTACACAAGCATGCTGGGAGAGGTGAAAGTGGCATGGTACAGAAGTCAATGGGCTGCAGAGTGTCAACAGCCAAAATAAGCAAGTTAAAGCCCACATGTTAGCCGTCTTCCCAGATACTCGAAACAAGAATACCATAAGCAGCTTTGAAAGTAAATATAAACTTCTGTATTTAGATATTAAGGTGAAAAATTGACCTACAACAAACTTATTAGAAACAATAGTCAGAGGTCTTCAGCTTTTTTGTGACAGTATATGCTACATTAGGAAGAAGCTAGCTTGAAAAATACCAAGAGCATTGCCAAATCCCCATTTTTTTTCCACATATTATAGCAATGACACAGTAAGAACAGTTTAATGCAATACTTTAATCACCTAGTCAAAAATGTGACAGAGACTATCATGTCCCCAAAAAAATAAATATACACCTACTACAGGTGTTGAGTTAGAACTGGTTTGGTGGTTTTGGTGGGGGTTTTTTTGCTTTTCAGTAATACCCTGAAAAAACCTCAAGTATTGAATCCCAACATACAGTACAGATTTTTACAGGTTCACTAGACAGAGCTGCAGATATCTGCAAAACCTGTAAGTGCATCTCAAGCCTTCCTCTTTACTAAAATCTTTTAAACTCATTGAATGAAAATAAAGTCTTATTTTAAAGTCACATAATGACTATGTCCTTACCTGAAAGCTCACCTCTTCTAAGTTTTTAAAATACTCGATTTTATATCACACACACATTAATATTCACAATTTGTCAAGGAAAAATCTCATTTCCTACCTTACCAGCATGTTCTTTAACAATTGGCTTGCTAACAACCTAAATGCAAAACCTGTAACCAAGAGAGAAGTCTCCCATAGTCACCACACTCAAAGGGAAAAAGGCATTTAAAGTGATAGAACACAGCACGTTAGGTTGCAAGACAGCTTCTGTCAGAGCTCCCTTAGCAGCATCAAAATTAAAGGTTAATGCTAGTGGGATAGGATATTGAAGTCACGGAATGTATCATGTGAAGTCAAATGAGAAACAGGTTTTCTATTTGTGACAAAACAGTTATTGTTTAAGTATTAAAACATTACTCCCAAATTTGGTCTCCAGAAATGTAATTGGTCAAACCAGATTTGGCAGAACATTTTAAAGCAGTCTGTAAAAGCTTTTAAGCAGAAGCTCCAAGTAAAGCCTTCACCCATGGTCTAAACTAAATTCCAGACCTCAGAAATCTAGATCATCTCCTCCCCTCCACATCATATTTCTGATTTCCATGTGTCTCACTCTACACTCACAAATACATGTAAAAAGTAACAGAGTAAAAGGATCTTCTAGAGGACAACTTATGTTTGGTTCTTATCTGGAATCTACTGATTTTGACCTGGCAAGAACCCCTTCCTAACTCCAGTTGTTCTCTCAAAAAAAAAACCAAAAAAACAAAGGACAAAACAAAAAAAACCCCACCCACATAAAACAATGCTCCCACAAAGTCTGAATAAATTAAAAGGTATATGTAGCTACTGCATGTTCTAAAGTAAGTCAAGAATAAATTTAGATTTTGCAATTATGCCACCAGGTAAAAAATTAAAATTAGGCTTTCACCAAATATTTTGAAATGCAGGCAGTGTCACTGTCTCAATATATGTATTTCTGAAGTATCACAATTGTAAGAAGTTATGGACATCACACAAACACCTCTGCAGTACTCCCTTTCAGACTGGGCACACCCTAATAAAAAGCTAGTCAATCCTGAGCTGCTCAAACATTAAGAGTGGAAAAAAAAAAAAAATCTAGTGTATTCTGGAAAAAAAAAAAAGCCACAGATTATTGCATAAAGCCAATGTATTAACACCACACAGAAAATGTTGTTTGTTACTTCATGAATATCTATGCCTGTCTGCAAAATCCCACAGGCATTTCAAATGTGCCACCTGGGAAAACAGGCGCCATTCCTCTGCCACGGATCCCAGCACTGCCCTTGTCAGCTTCCACAGGCACTGAAAGCCAGCGACCTCAGCCAAAGAGAAGCTTCAGCACATAAGAAGAAGTTGAGTCTACTATGAAATAGAATGGTAGAAACAGAATTCTACCATGGCAGATTTGGTAGTATTCATTACTCTATGACAATCTTCTATTAAGCCAACTACATTTCTAAAACACACTTCACTGAACAACATCCAAGCGAATTTGATGGTGAGCTTTATTGCTCAGACATGTAACGAGTCCAGCAAACACACTCAACTGGCATCCCCACATCACCTGCACCATGAAAAATCTATACACAATCCCAAACTAACTCGTGTTTACTGTGCTGATCAAGGAGGAGCAAGCTCAAAGTCAAGCTCAACCTAAAAGTACCACTACCCTCCCTTCTGGGAGTTGCAATGAAAGCTCTCCCTGTCTTCCCACCAACAACTATCATGAAAAGTTTGGGCCCAAAATTTCTGGAATAGTAAAGTTATCCCACTTTGCAGTCTCTAAAACTGAAATTTGATTAGTAAGGTTCCTCTGTTCTCTGAAAAACAGAGGGAAAAAAAAAAGTTAGCTTGCAACTACTGCACCACATTACACTATACACACCCATGGCTCACAAGCCAGTACACACAACCATGAGGAAGACAGCGAGATGTGAAGTGATGTGGTCAGCAGATACCTTCTTCTCAAGAACAACACTATTTTCCACTTCTTTAGGTTTCAACTGAGCCATCCTACACAAAGAAAAACCATCCCAGAAGCCTGACATCTAGTCACCTGCAAAAGTATGCCTTGCTTGAAAGCTTTTACTCTCTCAGCAAGGCACAAAACATTCTTCCTGATGCTGATGCTCAACCTCCCACAAATGTGGGGAAATTCATTTATGGCTATGGATTTCATTCACAGGGATACAGAACTGTGCCAAATGATTCATGTGTACTTGGCCAACCATCAAATATTCTGGTTATTTAGGCTGATGAATTTGTGTCCCCTTCCTCCCTCAAGGAAACCCACTCATATAGGTCAATTTATTGTGTTACTTTTTTTTTAATAAATATTTAAAACAAATGAAACACATGAGAGACAGGATACAAATAACAACATAGGTTCTATTTAACTTTGCATCAGTGTGAAGCAAGAAAAACAGATTGGCACCATCAACTGCAATTAAGTAGTTTTTCTTCTTTCTACACTGCAAGAAAAATCAAATTCTTCTTTGCAGCAACAGTCACATTTTAGTTTATCTTTCTGCAAAGCATATTCTTGGCCAGTCTGAAAATTAAACAATTGCCTGCATTCCTGGCAAAAGATACTTCTTTGAACTAGAGGGCTTGTAGCCGATGAGAATTATATTCCTACTAAAAAAAGTCAGAACAGATGATGGTCTACAGTTGTGGCTGTAAGAAGTCTGCCTCGGTTGGAAAAATTCAGCTGCTGCTTCCCTTCTGGTATTAACTTCAGAGCCAACACCCAATCTCTCTCCTTCTAAGTGTTCTGTTCCAAAAGCCTCTGGCAACTTTTGCCACTACACTCGCTTATTTTCACACATGCACAGCAGCACAGCATTCCCAAGTCCCATACACCCTCTACAGCATTACTTATCCAGTGGTATCAGTCAGGAACATCTTCCTTTTCTCTTCTGATCAGCAGGTTTCTTATTATGATCACCTACTGTCAGACACTTGGACTACTAACAGGTTTCTTCAAATCCACCCAACTGCCTGAAGAGACTCGTCAAGCAACGTAACTATACCACTACACATTCCTGGGAGGTATTACGCTTAAGAGACACCTTCCAGACTCAATAATAAAAATCAACAGAAGCCATCTAAACAAAGGGAAAAAATACTCACAGCTGTCCCTAAATAATTCAACTCAAGCTTACCATAACACCAGCACAACAATCACTCACTACTTCCAACATGACTACATTGGTCACTGTAGCCTACCAAAGCTAAAGACACCCAGCCCTACTCAGACGTATTAAGAAGTTATGAAAGTACTTTTCTTTTTTAGCTCTTACTTACAAGCAAGCTACAGTGAATCTCCTATGGCAGGCACTACAGCCCTCTGCAACCCCACAGCATTATTCCTTCTGCTAAATTGACTCCACGTTATTGATGCATAAACCTTGCTAATCATCAAGAAATTTATCACGTGGAAGACATAAGACAACTCACTTCTGCCAAGTTAATGTCAACTCACCGGTCTGCCGCATGTCCGGGAAGCACTGGGACTGACAGCACGTTAGCAGCCCCTGATGTTAGCTGATGAGGCTGAGCCAGAAAATACTGGGTCTACTGCTACAGAGAAGTGGCCATGCTCTTGGCAAGGAGTGGTGCCACCCCTTCAGAAGGAACTGTTCCTGTATGGTTTTCGTTTAAAAAAAAAAAACACACAAACACCACAGTGCTTGCCATTGACAAACTATCTTGCCACTTTCCTTCCTTCCATTTCAAGACAGACTAGGTGAGAACACAAACTGCCTTAAATTCTTAGATCTACTTCCTGTCTATAAGAGATAAAGGTACAGAATGAACTGCTTTGCTTTATTTCCTATTCTGAACAACAGAAAAGTCACCTGTGGCAAAAGATTCTTTGATAGCACCAATCATACCAGAAAAAAAAAAAAACACTGCCCACTTTTCAGAGGTACATCGGCATGACTCCTGGGCACCCACATTTCTGACAATTCTCAGAGGGTGATAGAGAAATGCTTTCAGTAAGGTCACCAATATGGGGTTTTATTGAAATCACCTCATCTCACCTCTCCTGCTGCACAGGCAGAACACTAAGCAGCAGCACTGCTACAGGATATAGGACTGAGTCAAGCATGGGCTGAAGTTCAATGCAGTACACCTAAATAACTGCCCCTCTGTCTACAGCATGGCACACCAGTACCAATGCTGGCAGGAGGGATCTGGTGAAGGCAGTTCTTCTACCCATAGCTGTTAGTCAAATCTAGTTTGCAAACGCTTCAGGTAGAGCTTCCTTTTAGGCTTCTGTTTACTGAGGTAACAGTAGTACTGACCAGGGACCCCTCCCTTGAGCATGACTACTACATTGTAGCCGTATCTCACAAAGGTTTATCTTCCTACCCTGTCTCACACCTTTCTCACCCGAAGATCAGGTTGCTCCAATGCACTCGACACATGTCTACAGTTTTAAATCAATTCAAAAATATAAAGTGGTATAGGCCATTATGCCTTCAAACATACATCTTCCTCAATGTCAGTATGCAGCACTTCAGCCACTATCTCCATCAGATGAGATGTGCCAAGGGGGTTCCTGGTTTTGCATCTAAAGAGCAGGGGCTTGACCGGTACAGCACTCCATGGGTTAGAGCCTTTGAGGAAGAATCTTTTCTTGCCACATTATAAAAGCTGTAATTAGCACTTATTTTCAACATGCATAAATAAAAAAGCATCTATTTGTGTGGCTTATGAACAAAGCACTAACAAGACAAAATTTTGGATTTTCTATGGTCCGGGACAAAAAAAAAAAACACAACACAGAGGAGACCTGTTTTGTGAGGCATTTAAACTTTCAACCAGCTCATCACCACAGCTGCTTGACTCTAAAAATTTTGTTCATCTTTCAAGGCTGTACTGGGCTGATGCTCATTAAATTCAGAAAGCAGCCAAGTAACTCCATCAGCCATAGAGCTTTTGCAGGAGACAGCCACTTTAGCACTTCCCACACTAGGTATGGGTGACTAAAAGTCCTCTGAGGAAAGTTAAATTTTTCTTAACAAAAACAAAAGAGAGAGAACTCCAGAAAAGTGTTCAAGTCTGTGGAAGTTTCTGGAAACCCAAAGGTAACAGACCTTGCAATTTAAAACACGAATCATCTAGTCATTCAAAACAAAAACACTTCAAGAGCTTGAACCAAGAGGCTGCAAGTGTTCTCCAACCACCCTGCATACCATTAGCTAATGTGCTGAAATAACTAGGTGGTTTAGCACGAATTCATTTCAGAAAATGCTAGAGCTGGTCACAGCACAAAGCTTTAACTGCAGGCTCTTTGCAGATACAGGTACCCTATAGGCTTTCAGGATCTTCTTCACATCACTCATCCATCCAGTTCAAGAAAGAGCATGGGGTGAGTGAACAGCAATAGTCAATATCCCACAGATTTCTATCATTATGAAAACCTGTGATGGGTAAACTGGACACCAATATTGGAAAAATTCCTTACATTCTATCTAAAGTAGCACTTACAGATATAATACATCAAAATTAAAGAACTCTTGGTACAGTAGAGGGAACCCTTGCAGCCTGTGGGGTGGTCTTCAGCAACATATACCAAAGAACTTCTTATCCACCAAGAAAAAGATCAAGAGTAGACAAACCATCACTGCTTTGTGATACCTACAAGTCCCCGTCTAATTAACGGCTGAGGTAGTACAACAACTTCCAGAGCCAAGATGCACACAGACAAGGAACACACTCTCCATAAGCCATGTGGGTTTCCACAGTTGTGTAAACACGTGAGCAAGATGGCTAAAATATTGCTAAGAAGTACAAAAGGTGAATCAAGTGATAATAGGGGATCAACTCCAGGAAGCAGTGTAGGGCAGAAATCATGGAGAACCGTGACAGAACAAGAAAAAAAGGTTCAGGATAAACCTCAATGTCTGACATGGAAGGGGAAAAAAAAAAAAAAAAAATCAAGCCATCAATCCCCAGAAATAAGATGTGGGGGACACAACAGAATAATTAGTTAAATTATCATCTGACAGGTTCTCCCTTCTTTGTTAGTTATTTTTCTGCTCAACTATTCCCATGCCATGAATGAAGAGAACAGTCTGGCAGCATCAGAACTAAGTGAAGCAGAGAGCTGTTTTACTCCTTCCCAGCTGCCAGGCGTGACTCTGGGGCACTCCAGCAGGAGACACTCCTCCCTTAGCGCACGTGGTCAGTAGCTGACCCCGTTAGTGCCATTTTTTCCAGTCCAGGCATGAGGAAAGCTGTTCACCCAGCAGCAGTCGGAAAGCTGGACAGGGCTAGGCTCAGCGACAGCCAGACACATACTGCTCAGCAGGCTTCTGGAAGGGAGTGATCTTCCTCTCTCCAGCAAGGAGAGCAGGATGGGCGGCTTCCAGTTTCAGAAACCAATTAGGCAGAAACTGCTATCAAAGCAATAGAGAGGGCCCTACCCTAACCGGGTTGGGAAACCAAAGGTGGCATATCTCAATCGTTTTGCCAGTTTCAACAGCCCCACTCAGTCCTCTTCCCTGAAGCTGCCCAGGGTTTTCGTTTCCAAGTACCTTCCTCCAAACCTACCTGGATAACACACAGTATTAAACTGTCACCTAGACACCACATGAAACCTAAAAAGCAGTCACTTATGTCCTGGCTTGTGGCGGCTACTAACAGAGCACCATACTCCCAAACTTTATTATTCATGAGACAGTTTAAAGAGCGTTTCCCCTAACAAAAGATGCTCAAATGCCAGCAACAGTAGCAGTATCCTGTGTGAAGAGTGCACAGCAATGTAGGTTTACCAAGTTACTGTGCTTTCAGATTACAGAGGACAAAAAAAACAACGAACCTAAGACAAGAAAAACTTCAACAAAACCCAAGTTTGGCATTGCTGTAATATTCTTCCAGAGAGTCCAAAATGAATTATTACAAGATTGTCTTTTAGATTTTGCAACCGAGAGCTTGTGTACAACATCAGAATCAGCTAAAGCAAATAAAATTGCCTTTCTCACCCTCTAAGTTAATAAATTCTGCATAACCAATTACAGAGCCATGACACTTGCACATGGGCAAAAAAGTCTTCATGACAAGCTTAGCCATTACATTATTTACTGCAGACCAACAAGATAATTGGCTACAGTTACAGTAAGTACTGCTGTCTACAAGGACTTGGTGTTACTTGAAACACTTGTTTTCCAGAAGCTCAGGGGAGAAAGGGAAAAAAAAAAAATCAATTCCACAGTCTTTAGATGAAAATTCTCAAACTGCAAACTCTGAGACTTCTATTTTTATACAGATATATTTTTATACAGATATTTCTGGTCATGTGTTGTATGACTACCCTTTGTATTTCAGGATTATTTTTATCCCGTTTGGGAAACAATGCACATCTGGAAGCAATGCAAAAACAACTAGGTAAAGAACAAAAGAAAGCTTCAAGCTCAGACCTCTTCTCTTATACCATAACCAGCAAGTTGATAGTATCAGCAAGTGGAAAACTGTAAGCTCAGCTCCCTCCTGTTGAGGGACAGGCTCAACACAAGGAGCACACACACTTTGGGGGGAAGGCAGGGAAAGCCTACAGACCCAGCAATACAAACCTGCATGAAGAATAACCTACTTGAAAACTACTTCAACGTAGAAATCCGTATGGTGGGGTTGAATGAACAGTGATTTCAAAACCATCAAAATATAAATAGACAATCAAAAAACAGTATCAGAAGATACTTGATGTTGGTATGGTTTGAAAGAGATACAAGAAAGCCACAGGGTTCCTACTCTTCCAGAGATGTTAAAATCCTTGTAACATCTATTACTGAGCCATGAGAGCAGCATGCAAGAGAAACCACCCTCTCCAACAGAGGACAAGCAGCTGTTGGTAATCTCCCACCCTTTCATTCAAGGCTCAGGCTTTCTTACCAACTTCTGAGAACAATGTCTCATAAATTAAGACTAATAAATTATGCAGGGAAGAGATGAAAAACCCTTACTCACTCCTTCTCCCCCATATACCTTGGAGAGAAGAGTACCACTGTATGGTTCTACTGCTGCTCCTTCCAGGTAATGGGTGGGTCAAGGAGCCCTCCTCCACTACTTTACCAATCCTTTCCTTGTTGCCTGGATCCATCCTGTCTAGATAACTGTTTCAGTGCTCAGCCAGAAGCATTAATAGCTGCAGAAACACCACAGCAAGAGTGACTTCATCACTTAATTTTGCCACTACTCTAGGCTTACAAATAAAAGCAAAAAGGATGACATCAAACAAGTCAAGTTTTGCTCTCTCATGACTCAAAATACCTGCACCAAGACAGAGGTACTAAAGATATCCAAGGGACACAGAAGGTACCAATCCACCAATTAAGGGAGGCTCACAAGGCATCTTTTGTCCCAGCTTTCATTCAAAAGGGCTCAGAATGTAACTAAGTATCAGTCTGAAAATATGTAGTAAAATAAGAGACCAGCAAACTCTGTTCACCACACAAGTGTTTTTTTGTTGTTGGGATATTGGGTTTTTTTGGTTTTTTAAGCACTCAACACTGGTAATAGATAGCTTCCTACATCATGCCATAGGATGTAACCAAAACTCATGATGACAAAAAAAAAAAAAAATAACCCTTTCTGACACCCAGGATTTTTTCTCTTACAAAGCAAGGAAAAAAGTTAACTTCTTGGACTGTCTTACATGGATGGATTAACTGAAAATATAAACAGCATTTCCCACAGAGTGCTTGCCTGTGGTTCTCTTGCTTTGTTCTGACATTTTTCTCCAGACAGCAGAAGGACCAGGAGCACATGACTAGAGCGACTGTGGGGGTTATCACAAGTGCATGTGCTTTATGCTACGGCCTTTGTTTCTCCCTCAGTGTTATACACTTGGGACTGAATCATATTTGCAAACTTGTTAGTCCGCATCAGTTAGCACCCTCTTCACAGGCAAGCATCTGTCTAGTCTTTGACCTCAAATAAATGGGAAAGGAGCATCAACGACCTTTCAAGAATCAAGCTGTAGAGCTTGAATAAGACAAATTTGGTTGCCAAGCATGACAAGTCTAGGTCTCGCCTGGTTTAGACAGCCACCTGCAGAAAAACTGATCAACAAGACCTGCCTCCTATTCCATACACATAAAGTAAATCAATAAAATGGAGTCACCCACAGTTCTTCTCCATACAAATCAAGAATCCTTAACAAATGCTAATGTTGGGCCCTATGAAATGGCCCTTGCACTGCTGCTAGGGGTGAACTGCACCCCTGGTTTTTTGAAGTGCTGCAAGCACGACGATCATGCGGATGGGAGGCAGGCTACAGACCCCGAGGCAAACGCTCTCGTTGAGCCTTCAGCTGCAGTGGAAGACATTTCGGTGCAGAAAAACGTCAGAATTTCTGACCTACTGAAACGCTCACCGTCTGATAGTGCTTTGGCACGAAATGCATACCACGATGTGGCAGATGCACACACAGAGCCATGTCAGGTGTGGCTCCACGCAAGGACCAAACAGATCAATCGAGTGGCAATGCACATCAAGCATTCCTGGTCCAACAAAGATGCCACCCTGCATTTCTGTCAGAAAAAGGAAAATATCTCTGAAAAATACCCTACTAATAAAAATCCGGAAGAACAATTTCGTTGTTAATATAAAGGTATTCAAATCAGGAGTTAAGATATCCCCTGTTGTAAATGTATAGGAAATCTTCAGCGACTGAGAGCAGGGCCTTTTTCTATTTGCACTGTACATTTGTTCAGATTTAATACATATTTTTAATACACATAAACCAGCTAATCCCACAAGCTAGAATACGAAGGACGGGCACATATTACACAATTTTCAACATGCCTGTGCAGAATAAAGCACAGGCCTCATTCTTAAAAATATTTCTCTGATCAGAAAACTGGAAAGGGCATGCCGAGCTTGAAATAAATACTCCAAAGGCTCATATGTCAAATATCCATTTTCTTAGCTCCTCTA
Source organism: Merops nubicus (assembly GCF_000691845.1). Taxonomy (NCBI): domain Eukaryota; kingdom Metazoa; phylum Chordata; class Aves; order Coraciiformes; family Meropidae; genus Merops; species Merops nubicus. Next base: position 484 of record NW_008631464.1, on the reverse strand, counting down.
CTGAGCATTTGAGCATTTTACCAGAGCTTGGAGGGTATTAGAGAGACACCTATTGTAAGCTCCCCTCCCCCTCCTTTTTTTTTTTTTTTTTTTTAAATGGGCTGGACTAAAAGGTGCTCACACCCGATCTAAGGGTGCATGGAAAATCTTCCAAGCTCTCTCCTTCAGAGCCAGGAGTGCTCAAAAACGCATAACGACCGTGAATGTCACGGCCATACCCGTGTGCCCGCAATTCGTTTCCTCCTTTAGAGGGGGGAAATAAAAAGGAAACACAGGCTATGGAGCTCCGAATTCGTTTTCACAAAGAGGAGAAAGGGGAAAAAAAAAAAAAAAAGAAAAAGGGGGGAGGTTTGGTTTTTTAATTAGCCAGAGGCCGCTAAGAACGGTGGCGGCGATCAGAGGCTACGGAAGAGGACAAACCACCCGGCATTTTTTGTCCAACAGGCCCCAAACGAAGCGGCAGCGTGCGCCTATTCAAGGTTAA
>NW_008631463.1:11024-24980 GCF_000691845.1 Merops nubicus | reverse complement strand
AAAAAAAAAAAACCAACCATACCCTGTCCCTCCAGAATAAGTGTTTAAATAAGCCTAATATTCTTCCTGTAAAATTTTACCTTAAAGATAACACTGTCTGTTATTTGTGTTGGAGCATACACAGGGAGTCTCAGTAATTCTAATGCTGTTCCTGGTGTCTTAAGTTGAAGAGACACAAAGTTTGAAATCAGTTATTTGCTGTCTGCAGCAGAACTGTGCCAAGACACCTCTCCAGCAGGGCTCAGCAGTAGGGATGCCAAGCTGCTGGGAGAGCTGCAGTCAGTGTGCCCATGGCAGGTACTGGAGAACACAGCCAAGCAGCACAGAGGAGTGTTCAACCAGATCCAATTCCTTCCCTGCTCCTTGGGACAGTGTTTTGTGATGACACGTGGTTTAAACTGAGTAGGACATCCCCCCTTTCACTTTCAATCCACAGCAAGTGCAGTTCTTTTTGTGGTGATCACCTAGTGCTGTGTGGTAGTTGAAGAGGGACCAAAAGAGGTTTGATGGTGATGTATGGGAGTTATTTTAAAACATTCTTTTTTAATGGATGGGAAACTCCAGCAAGATGAACCCAGCAGATGAAGAGGAATCCATTATTCCTGTAACACTTGGGCCACAACAACCCCAGGCAATGGTACAGGTTGGGAGAAGAGTGTCTGGAAAGCTGTCTGGCAGAAAGGGACTTGATCAACAACCAGGTAAATATGAGCCAGCAATGTGTCTAGGTGGCCAAGGAGGCCAACAGCATCCTGGCTTGTATCAGCAACAGTGTGGACAGGAGGACTAGGGTAGGGATCATTCCCCTCTACTCAACTGGTGAGGATGCACTTGGAGCTGTGTTTTGGGCACTGCAGTACAAGAAGGACCTTGAGGGGCTGGAGCTTGTCCAGAGAAGGGCAACAAAGCTGGGGAAGGGTCCAGAGCACGAGTCTAGTGAGGAGAAGCTGAGGGACTTGAGGGTGTTGAGCCTGGAGAAGAGGAGGCTGAGGGGAGACCTCACTCTCAACAGTTCCCTAAAAGGAGGTTGTAAAGTGATGGGTGCTGATCTCTGGTCCTAAGTAAGGAGCAAGAGGAAATGGCCTCAAATTGCACCAGGAGAGGTTTTGATTAGACATTAGAAACTTTTCCTGACCAAAAAGGTTGCCCTTGAAGAGGCTGTGGTGGAGTTCCCATCCCTGGAGGGGTTTAAGTCATGGAGATGTGGTGCTGAGGGACATGGTTCATCAGTGGACTGGCTAGAGTTAGGTTAATGGTTGGACTCTATGATCTTAAAAGTCTTTTCCAACCTAAACAAGTCAATGATTCTATAATAGCTTTAAAACTTTTCCTGACCAAAAAGGTTGCCCTTGAAGAGGCTGTGGTGGAGTTCCCATCCCTGGAGGGGTTTAAGTCATGGAGATGTGGTGCTGAGGGACATGGTTCATCAGTGGACTGGCTAGAGTTAGGTTAATGGTTGGACTCTATGATCTTAAAAGTCTTTTCCAACCTAAACAATTCAATGATTCTATAATAGCTTTACTAGTTTATCCCCATCTTGCCAGCAGCTTTTTTGTGTCTCTGTTCCTCTGTCCTTTTGTTGCCTGTTTAGATTAAAAACTCTTTTAGGCCAGGCTTGTCTTGTGGGCAGGGACTTTACTGCTGAGGTCTCTATCTTTCCTTACACTCTATATACTTTACCCAAGATACTACTACCAATAAAATCATACAGATACTGAACAAGGCAGCGAGAAGCATGGACACAAAGCAGTAAATCTTTCTCAGAAATGGAGTGAGAATGAAGATACTTAACTCTGTGGAGACTCTGGCTCTTTGGGTATGAGTCACACTTCTGGCACCTTGCAGCCAACTCAAACAAATGATGTCCAACAGATGACAAAAATGAGTCTCTTGTCCAGCAACCAAACCCATGATTATTATCCATAAATTAACCAGGCCTGACCAATTAAATCTACTTTTAAGTGCTTTAGGATACTTATGTGCTTTAGTAGTGCAGGAAATAACAGTAGTGTCTGAAAAAAAATATTTCTTGGGTTTTAAGCAGAGGAAAAAAGGCTCAGAGTAAATTCTGTGAGGCAGCTGGTGCTTTAAGAGATGTAGAAAAGTGGCTATGGAGGGTAGACACCAAAATGACTGAAGTCAAAGATATATTGAAGATATATGAAGTCAAAGGCATCTTAGAACCTGGAGAGTTACTTCAGCCCCTTTGGGAAAAATACCTCAGGTAATTCCATCATAGCCTTATTGAAAACTGTGCAGGGGCTTAGGCTCATCACCTCCCACCCCTCACCTCCACCCCAGTGGTCACTGCCCCATCCCTGGAACCATCCCTGGTGGGATGTGATGGGGATCTGAGCAACCTGCGCTGGTTGGATCTGTCCCCGCTCCGTGGAGGGAGGTTGGACTAGACCTTCAAGATCCCTTCCAACCCAAACCACTCTATGATTCTATGATGAACCATACTGTGATTGACAGTAAGGTGCCTTGAATCCTCAGCTGAACCTGCTGCTGCTTCCTGAGGTGAGGAAAAGATGCACACAAAGGTGTATTCAAAGCCTCAACCAGCATCCTTTCAACGAGGAGGGACAGAGAGTGGGCTAGGAAACAGGACAAACACCATGCCAGAAGGCAGTGACCCACTCAGATGTGTGTGTGCCATACCTAGGTGACCCTCAGCAACAGTAACTCTGTCTGCAGCTCAGGAAGTGGTGAAAAGTGTTGTGTGTGGCTCACAAGGGAGGTGATGAAGGAGAGCAAACCTGGTAGTTATTTTCCTGGGATGGACGTTACAGGAAATGTGAAAGGGGAGCTTGTAAACACAGCAGGCAGCCAAGGAGAAAGGCACACCTCATGAAAAATGAGAGAGGGTTGCTAAATAGCTGGGAATGAGACTGCCTAAAAAAAAATTCACCCACTCTGGTTTTATCCTCTTAGGCAGCGAGTCAGAAGGGGAAGCTTTGCAGAGGGGCCCTGCTGAAGCTCTGGGAAGGGGCACACCTCATGAAAAATGAGAGAGGGTTGCTAAATAGCTGGGAATGAGACTGCCTAAAAAAAAACATTCACCCACTCTAGTTTTATCCTCTTAGGCAGCGAGTCGGAAGGGGCAGGTTTGCAGAGGTGCCCTGCTGAAGCCCTGGGAAGGAAGGGGTTAATTTGAGAGCTCCCACCAGCAGCACCCATTTGGGTTACTCCTTCTCCTCTCTGGTTGTCCTCTGGAGGGACTCCTCTGTTGGAGGGTCATGCCATGGAGCAGAGATCCTGAGTCCAGGTTCCTGCACTGCTCTCCTGCTCCTTGTTTTGTAGGACCGTGGACGTTTTCTTTAGTGGACTATTTATTGCCTGACAGGAAAATAAGAGGATTATCATTTTCTATATTTTTTTAATTGGATTTGTTGATAGAAGCTGGATCATTTGTGCTCCTGTTAGTTATTTTGCCAAGACTGGCCCTGTGCAACTCAAAAACGAACCCTCAGATGATGTTCTGGGGACCATTCCTGGTTGCCAGGCTGTTGATGGTGGGAGCAGGTGCTTTGCTATTCTTCTGAGCAGTGGGAACATGAACTTCCTTTAGGGTCTGACATAACGTTGTGAGGACTCTGAAAGGAAGGGGGTTGTTGAAGTTACAAATCTGGTATTTGCTTTTAAAACTGTTTTACTTGGTGGTATCTCACTTATCTGAAGGCTGCAGGGTTTCAAGCCAGGTTGCCTGAAACATCTCTCTGCAAATAAAACCAAACTCTTAAAAATAGGATTATTTTTTATTTTTTGGTGGAAGTTTTCTCTTCTTTTTTAATCCAAATTAATTCAGAGCTAAGGCAATGAGACAGATATAAAAGAGGGCATTCCATCTCCATCCCAGAATTCACACATCATCCCTCAGTCCAGCTGGTAGGTAAAGAAAAATCAGTTTTGTCAGTAGAAAACCAGCAATTCTAAGCCCACGTTGGCTGTTTGCAGAAGGCTTCCTGTTGATTCACACCAGCTCAAGTGTTCACCCCTCATATTTAGTTTGCAGTTCTTTTTTTTGGAAGAGCCATGGCCATTAAATCTCAAACTAACACATTCAGGTGCTTCGGTGTAGGTTGGTTGGCTGGTTTCCTAACCCAGTGCCTTAGGTTTTATAGATGTTCAGATTTTACAGAGTGTGGAGGTTTTCTCTTTCAGAAAATCAGATTTTACTGACAGAAAAAGCCTTTGAGTTGTAGAAAAGAAGGTAGTGTTACCTCTTGGGCTTTTTGAATGGTTCAACAAGCAACTCTGGACTATGACTCAGAGTTTCCCTTAATTGTCTGTCATCTTTTCAAAGCAATTTTGGATGGCAGACAGCACCTGTTGGGGTTTTTGGGCCTTTGACACATATTTCAAATTCCAGTCTTTTTCCCATCTCCTGCATTCAGCAGCCTGTCATTTCCACCTATAAAAAGGGCCCTTTTAATTTCTGATACCAGTTCTGCATGACCCAGCTCTGGGTTTATGTCATTTTTTTCCCTTTCAATTCTGTGTGTTTGTTCAGAAATTGTTCCTAGTATTTTACACACCTATCATGAAATGACTTAGAGTCTTTACCTGCTGTTTGCTTATCCCTTCTCCCTTCATCCTGCTGGAATTTTGGGTGTGGAGGAGGTAAGCCCATATGTGCATGGCAGTTTTTCCTCCTTGTCTTTGCAATCCTTGAGCTGGAAATACACTTCTGCAGTGAAGTGCCACATTCCTCAGACCTTTTCAGTGCTGACTCTCCATGAGCTGTTGACACTAGGAACCTTTAACAGCAGCATGTCAGGTCTGGAGCTTCTCCCATCTCTGGACATCCCTTTGCACAAGGCAAACTCGTTGCTGAGGCTTTGCTTCTGTGCTTCCCTTGGTGTGTCAGGTTTGGGATCCCTTCTGAACACATGAATTCCTACAGTTTTGATAACATAACAGTTACTACACTGATTGTGAGACTATAATGAGAATATTCACCTTTTCAGTGCTGACTCTCCATGAGCTGTTTCCACTAGGAACCTTTAACAGCAGCATGTCAGGTCTGGAGCTTCTCCCATCTCTGGACATCCCTTTGCACAAGGCAAACTCGTTGCTGAGGCTTTGCTTCTGTGCTTCCCTTGGTGTGTCAGGTTTGGGATCCCTTCTGAACACATGAATTCCTACAGTTTTGATAACAGTTACTATACTGATTGTGAGACTAATAATAAGAATATTCATACCCATTATAAACATCCCTGAAAGCTGCTCATCCTTTTCACAGCTCACAGTTTGGCTTTGTGGCTTGTCATTCACTGTTTTCTTTGAGGCTCTTTTGAGTGATTACACTAATCATGTGGAGCTGCCTCTGTTCCCTGAATGGCCTTAGTAGGTCTTTAGGAAATAATTTGGGGAGTGGGAGTGATGGAGAGAGAGGTGTTGGAACAAGGTTATGGAGTGTTTTTTAAAACAGGGAATGACTTCCTTCTTCCCCCCCTCCCTTTGTCCAGCTATCAGCTCTAGGAATTTCTAAGGACTCACTGATTCCCAGAAGAGTTTGTGCATTAGAGCTGTGCCCACAGATGAGTGGAGCTGTGAAGGGAACTGTGTGAAAAGTCACTCTTGGGTCAAGGCATTTCTTAAGGACTTTGGGGTGAGAAGGTGGCATTGCAAGAGCAATTAGATGCTTAGCTCCATTCTAGATGTCCAAATAAAACCACTGGCTCCTCAAAATTTCTTCTGAGCTGCCAGCTAACCACTGGGCAATGGGGGCTGAATACTCTTAAATGAGGGAGGAAGGGAAGGCTGAGTTGCCACCCAACATGAACACGTTGCCACCAGAGCAGTGGATGACCCAGCGTCACCCCAATGGCAGTGGGTGGGATGCCTTGGGTTAGGCACCTTCTTGTCAGGCACCCTGTGAGCCTGTGTACCCCCAGATGTGCTCCCTTTTTGCATATGATTTTGCACCACTGCTTTACTATCAGCAGCCTAAGAAAGCTTAAAATTGTCTGACAGGATCTTGGTGAGTAAATGTGATCACTGAAACCCTCATAAAGAGTCTTCTGGAGAGCTGAAGTGACTAAATGAGACTTGTATTGTCCGTGCAATTCTCCCAGTACTTCTTTTTTTTTAAGTCTCCAGCTATGCTTTGTTAAAGATCCCATGGATTTATGTTTTTAGAGGATTGCTGGTGGAGGTGCATCACCTCTGTAATATCTTGCAACACGTCTGTAATTCTTGTGAGAGTTCTTTGGAAAAGTTTCCATAGAGATCTCCGTGTGTTTCAAAATGTCATCTGCAGAATGCTGCAAATGGGAACTTCTTAGAATCATAGAATCATTTAGGTTGGAAGGGACCTTACCACATTCCTTCTTCTGTTATTCTCTGTGTGTTAGGAGTTAAGTGTTACCTCAATCTAAGAAACAAATGTTGGTCGTACTGATTTCTGCCTTGTTCTACATTTTACCTCAAATAGTGCTCCTGTGAAGGTTGAGCCAGAGTTGTAATGGTTATGTACACCTCAGAAACATGAGTTTAATCTTGAACTTTTAAAGACACTCCTTTAGCTTCCAGACAGATAAAAGTTAGGCCAAATGTTAATCCAACCTAATGGAGATTGACTCCGCTGTAATTAAAATAAGCAATGTGCTTTGATCCATGCCAAAGTTGGCTGTCATGCCATAAATATGTGGGATTGTGTCTTGCTGATACATTCAGAATAATTTCCTTACAAGATGGCTAGGATATGCTACCATGAGGTGGCTCCATAAAAATGTGCTCCCATCTGAGCCGAGGAGGCTGTAAATAAAAACGTTAATTCCTTCTGGGAGTTTCTTTAAAAAAAAAATAAATAGCATTTACTCCTTTTCTGAAGACTCATTACACTTGTCTGGAAAGAGTACAGTTCTCTGTAACCAAGGAACAGTTGACATACACAAGGAAACGTGGTATAATAATAAAGGAGAATATTGCTGCTTCTCGTGTCTGGGGGGAGCAGAAACTCAGAGAGCAGTTCAGCTCCTGTCAGGGCAGGTGGTTGCTCTCTTGATGTTTGTGTTGGATGGTCAGGGAGTGAAATATCCTTGTGGTCCTGCTGGAAAGTCAGCTTGTGTTGATAGCAGAGCCCAGCTTTAAAGGGGAGAGGGCATGTGGGCCCTTTGTGGGATGTCCAGGCAGACCAGGCTGCTCTGGTCCATCTCCCCCAGTGCTGGGCAATGGAAAGAGCAGGCAGGGCTTGTCCATCTCCCTGCCAGAATGCCCAGGGCAGTGGTTTTGCCATGGGGGCAAGTTGGAGTTTTATTTAGATTTTAATGCCCCAGCTATATGAGGTTGCCCAGAGGGGTGGTAGAAGCCCCATCCCTGGAACCATCCCAGGGGAGGTTGGACACAACTCTGAGCACCCTGCTCTAGCTGCAGATGTCCCTGCTCCCTGCAGGGGGGGTGGATTGGATGATCTTTGAAGGTCCCTTCCAAGCCAAAACTTTCTATGTTTCTAATATAACTTGTGCACACATGAGTGTGCTCAGCCACACATTATGGAGAGATCCATCTATCCATTGAGATCAGATGTTGCCGTGGTGGTGTCTGAATACAAACACAGTTATATTAGCAGAGGGTTTGCAAGGCTCCATCACTTAGATGTGGCAAAAAGCCCTGAATGTGCTCCAGAGGTTATCCCCAGCATACAGCCCTGAAACCTTTGCAGCAGCCCTGGCTGTCATCTATTACACAAACCCCACGCTCATCTCAAAACAGCCAATTTAGTGCTGCTTTCAAGTGTCCCTTCAGAGGGTGCTTGCTGATGCTGTGTTGTTGCTGTTCTTTCTCCAGCATCCTTTCTCTTTCCGTGATTTCATCACTTTCTATGAAAAATTCCTAGTGAACTGTTACTCATTTGGATGCATTTTTAAAGGAGGGATGTGTGCTGCAACAAAACCAGGCATTTTTTTTTTCTCTCTGTGAGACAAAATGTTGATGTTTGCCCAAGTGGAAATTCTTTACTTTGCTAAGCTGAAAAAAAAATACAGGGAAAATACCTAAAGTTTGGTAAATTCAAAGGAAATAATTGTATTTTTGATTTCTTGAGCTGAACGGTGGCGTTTCATCCCTCTTGCCAAGGGTTGTAAAAGTTCCTTTAGTGACTTGAATTTCAGCCTGAATTATTAAACGTTGGCAATCAAAACCAGCATCAGACTTCCACTTCTGTGAGCTTTGTGAACGTCGCTTCATATTAAATATTTTTAGGATGTTCTAGCCTAAGAAAAGGTCTGAATTTGACTGGAAAACAGCTTAGGCTACTGACTCTGCACTGAATACAGATGTTTTATACCAGGAGGATATGTTTGTTAGACACATGGCTATTTTTTATTTCAACACTGCACTCCAGTGTTTTAGTTAGGATGCTGGGAGATAACATCAAACACATTTTCCCCTTCATTATTGCACTGTGTAGTTAAATACTTTTTGAATTCTAATAATCCTACAAAATTCACACAAGCCTGATTGGTTTTTTTTGGACACTTTAATATACACCCAGTAACAGCATGTTGAAATCTGAATGATATGTTTGTTAGACACATGGCTATTTTTTATTTCAACACTGCACTCCAGTGTTTTAGTTAGGATGCTGGGAGATAACATCAAACACATTTTCCCCTTCGTTATTGCACTGTGTAGTTAAATACTGTTTGAATTCTAATAATCCTACAAAATTCACACAAGTCTGATTTTTTTTGGACACTTTCATATACACCCAGTAACAGCATGTTGGAATCTGAATTGCTTCTTTATAAATTACATGGTTCTACTTAAATCTTTCAGACCATCAGTGAAGTATTTTGTATGAGAAAATAAAACTAAGCAAATTATTTTCAAATAAGACTAAATTTTGAAGTCGTTTTGTGGTACCTGTATTAAAATGAATCATAGCCAGATGTTACCTACATTTGCTTCTGGTTTTGATGTGGAGATAATGCTGTAGGAATCAAAATTATTCCTTTCCCAAGGTCCAGCACGTGTCATGGTGGAACTGTTGAAGCACAAGAGGTTTATTTGTGAGGCTGAATCTAGATGGCAAAATAGTTTTTGCACACTGTTGCCTCTCAGTGCACAAGTGAGATCATTCTTATCCCCATAATAATTTCAAAATCAAACTTTGTTTCTTATTTCCTAACAATACTTTTTTGAGGTTATCCAAAAGTAAAGACCAATCTATATGCAGTTGAACATGTTGTGTGTTTCAGGTTCTCTCACAGTAGAAATGGACTCATTGTTCTCTCCTCATCAGAAAAATGTCCTATGAATATATCTTTCAGGAAGATTTTTATGAAGTTTTTCCAGAATAATCATAACAATAGTCATGATAATGAGATTATGCTAACTGCAGATTAGGCACTAGGCTACTTCAGTGATGTCAGTGACTTGGAGGACATTCAAAGGTCATACAGCCAAACAAGTTTTCTTCTTGTCTTCCAGGCTTGAATCACCAAGCATGACAGATACAAATTAATACTTCTTTGATTGTTTGTGGGTTTAGAATTGCAGAGGTAGCAGATGTGTGTATTCTGTGCACTCAAATTGAGGCTTTCAAGGACTTTTGGAGACTGTGCCTGAAACCTCTAGTGCCCTTCACCACTGGACAGAAGGCACAAAGCACGGGACCACAGGGCTCTTTTGGGCACTTCAACAGCTTTGAGCTTATACTGTACAGTGTCAAAGCCTCTTTGATGGTTGTATAACCTTCTGGGCAGTTAAAATGTCTAAGAGTCTTCAATTCCTCTTCCAGCATAGTCTTGGAGAACAGCAGGGATAAGTTTTCTAGTTCTTTCTCCACATCAAGACTAGCAGCTCACACTCCATGGCCAAGAACTGAGATGCTGCTTTTATTTATTGTGAAGAGCACAGGAGTATCTTCATCCTTCATATCCTCCAGCATCTCCACACTTGATGCCTCTCAACATTCCCCGTGGTGTTGTTTTTGGTTTTTGTCTGCCAAGGCAACATGGGTAATTAGGTAGAAATTCAAGCCAAAAAACCAACACTTCCTTGCTTTGCAGGATGCTGAAACCATACCTTGCAAAACGTGGTGCTAGATATGCTCCAGTCCACCATCATACCTACCATTGCCACGTTGTTCCCTCTGTATATATGGGCTTTATTGTCCCACACCTCCATCTCCTGCTGCAGAGCAACGTCTTGAGAAGTGCTCAAGCAGCAACACTTCCTCACTAACACCCCCAAGAAGAGGTGTCAATGGTGCCATCCTCTGCTCCAGGCTGTAGAGCTTCTTGAGAGTGTTGTCTGAGGTGTTTGTCCAGGGGAGGATTCCAGATCCTCCCCGCTGCGTCGCGGCGATGTCTCACAGACCTCTCCAAAGGCCTCTTGGATCCCAAACTGCTGCTTGGACAACGCTTGGGCTCCATGTGTGCAGAGCAGAGGTGCCAAATTCAGCTTCAGAGCTGAAGCAGTTTTACTACGTTTGGCTGCAAGATCCCCATCAGTTCTGCTGTACGTGAAAGAATGAAACTACTGAGCCTTTTATGTCTACCCCAGAGGACCAAATGCCAGATCTATTAGGTCTAGCTGGACAAGAGCATTATTCAGCCAGTGTCTTGCAGTGAATGCTTGGTAATTGGTTATTCTTTATGGAGAAATAAAACTCTTTTGAAAAACCTTGATAAAATCTCCCAGGGCTATAGAGAAGAACTCAAGGATTTCTCTTTGAAGACTGCACGTGCTTTGGGTCGTTTTTGATAGGTGGATGAAATAAGCTGGTTTGTGACAGATTTTATTTGGTGCTAGGCAATCTGCCTTATTATAGGTTGCTGGCACTAGAACTGATAAATTGTGTCTTGAGGGAGTGTGTTTATTCAGAAGCAAGCAGATAAAACTTAGAGTGTTTGAAAGTGTCTGATGTGACAGGAGAATTTTGAGGGCTATTTCCCACAGTATATTTTTTCAATAGATAATTTCCAAATAAATATGACCTCTTCAAAGGGCACACATCTGGTAACCTTGATACCTTCAGCTGAATCTCTGCAGAAAAAGGAAAAAAAGATGATCCCTTCAGTCAGTGAATGCACTGGTTTCCTTTTACTTCCCTTGTGTTCTCATGGGCTAAGTGTATATAAAGGTGAAGTTAAAAGAGAAAATGAAGTTAGCACAGTGAGCACTGAGCTGACACTGTCCCTCCAGAAAACTGTGATCCATATATTCATGGAAACACTAGTTCAGAGCCTCAGCAGAGGTTGAAAAGAGAAATGTGAAGGTAAAGGGATAAAATATTAAATGGAAGAACATTTAGTGTTGCATAAAAGCATTAATACACCTGTATTTTGTAGTGCTAGTGGCTGCCTGCCCTAAAGAGAATGACGTAGAACTGGGAAAGAATCATAGGATCACAGAATGCTTTGGGTGGGAAGGGACCTTTCAAGGTCATCTAGTCCAACCCCCCTGTAGGGATCAGGGACAGCTTCAACTAGAGCAGGTTGTTCAGAGCCAACCTCACCTGGAATGGTTCCAGGGATGGGGCATCGACCACCTCTGCTCAACCTGGGCCAGGGGCTCACCACCCTCAGCATCAAAAATATCTTCCTTCTATCTAGGAAATCTCTCTTCTGTCTTCTAAATCTCCCCTCTTTTATTTTAAAACCATCAACCCTTGTCCTGTTGCAGGAGATCCTGCTAAGAAGATTGTTCCCATCTTTCTTCTGGGGTACCTTTGTGTCCTGGAAGGTTGCAGGAAGGTCTCCCCAGAGTCTTCTTTTCTCCAGTGAGATGATTAATGATGATAATGAAAGTACAGGTGGCAGTGTCTGAGGATCTGTATGCTAGAGCTCTAGCTGGGAAGTGATGCAAGTGGAAATCTGTTTGAGAACTGCAAAATCATGATTGATGGGAAGAGGATGAAGAGTGACCATTTGTTCTTTTTCTCATAAAATGAGAACTTGGAACAAGCAAAAGGGTGATGTCCATACAATGAGCAGCTGACCTGTGGCATCTGCTGCAGGATGTTGCGTGTGCTGGGAAAATTTATGGAGGAGGAATTTCCCAAATTGATGATGGACATCCAGGTTACTAGGCACTTCCACTCTTTTTTTCCCCCTTGACACCTCACTCTTTATTAGTTTTCTTTTCACAAGTTTTTGTTTCATCAGAAATTGAACTTCTTCCAGCTGCTTAAACGTAACTCTGAAAATTCAGAAGGAATTTTTCCTCCTTCTAACCTTGGACTTGTTAAATCTGGATCTTGTTCATAGCCTTTACATTAAAAGAGTAATTAAAAAATAGTCACTAAATTACTTCCTACCACGTTTGTGTGCTAATATGAGACTCCTGACCTCTTCTTACTTGGGTTCATGACATCAACCATTCATTTTGTTCACAGAAGCAATTTTAGATCTCAAAGTGTCAATACCTGGTCTGGATTCTGTCTTTTAGCCTGGAAATATTTGGACTCCTGCCACCAAATGCCTGGCCCATGGTAGCAACAATCCTAGGGTGGAAAAGCATCACTGTTGATTGATTCCTCAGCTATCTACTTATCTCAAAGACACCTTGCTAGCAAGGACTTGACTTACTATAGTGTTGGTCACCTTTTTCCACTATGCAAAACACAGGGTGCATCTAATTGGGTGAAAATTGACTGTTTGGGGCAGTACCTGCAGTGAGAAACAAGCATATAACAGGGGTATCTTCATAGGGGAATCTGGTGGTTCAGTTATGGTCTTGACCTGTAAGCTTATCAGGGAGACTTTATAGTAAACATTTTGGAGTTGAAACTAATGGGTTATTTGTGCAAAATTCCTTTTTCTGACCTACCTAGAACACGACAGATTATTGCAACTATGTTTTTGCATACAGAGAGATTAGGAAGGGAGACCTGTTGTGCTTGCACACATGGAATTGGTATAAAAGTGGTAATGCAGATGTAGGTGTCCTCCACAGGGTTTGCAGGATGCTCCAAGGAGTGGCTTTTGCATACCACTTGGAAGAAAACAAGAGTGATGTGATCAGGGATTCAGCATGTCACTGAGCTCCACGCTTCCTTAGCCCTTTCTGCAGTATTGAGAAACGTTGTGATCTCTTCTGAAGAAACCAAGTGTTTCTGCAAGCATAGAGGAGTTCCTTGATGTCTCAATTTCATGTATATTTACAGTCTGCTCTCATGGTTTAACCCCAGTAGGCAGCTGAGCATCACACAGCCACTTGCTCACTTCCCCAAGATCTGCTAGGCAAGTCTGTCTTCTGTGGTGACTACCTGGACTCCTCCTCAGCTTATGGTCCTTCCCAAACTGGCTAACTCTTAGCTGTGCTCTAGTTTTCACCAGTTCACTGCAAGTCTGTATTGAAAACCTCAAATCCTCTTGTGAAAGAACAGCCTTGGCATAAAATTCCTCTGTCTTCTCATAGGTGTTTGTGTCTGTGATGATATTTCCTCTGTTTAGCTTGGTACAACTCACCTGTCAAATTAAGGAGACATCAAGTAGCTGTTGTTTGCTTTGAAAGCTTATGAGCATCATCTGGAAAAAAAAAATGGTTAAGTTCTGAGTCTTGTCTGACAAAATATTTTGTTAACAACATGGGTAAATTGCCCATGTAAAGTTGGGAGTCAGAGATTATGACTAGCTTGAAGGATGGCATTGTCTATTGATGGAGAGGATGCAGCTCAGTTCCAGTAGTGTTCTGGGCATGAAAACTTCTAGGAAAAACAGGAAATCCTGCAAGCAGCTTCAGTGAGTAGACATTTATTATCCTATGCAGCACTTTTGATGTTTTCATTTCTAAATCAGGCCCATGTAAAGTTGGGAGTCAGAGATTATGACTAGCTTGAAGGATGGCATTGTCTATTGATGGAGAGGATGCAGCTCAGTTCCAGTAGTGTTCTGGGCATGAAAACTTCTAGGAAAAACAGGAAATCCTGCAAGCAGCTTCAGTGAGTAGACATTTATTATCCTATGCAGCACTTTTGATGTTTTCATTTCTAAATCAGGG
>NW_008631463.1:0-10967 GCF_000691845.1 Merops nubicus | reverse complement strand
CTGCAGTGTGTCTATCTCTAAGACTTTTTTCCCCTTCCTAGATCTCTGTAGGATTTTAAGAAGAGAGAGCAAAGGGAAAGACAAATGTAAGGAAATATATATAAAAGAAAATAAAGAAATCTGCATTTTATGTGCATATACACAGCTTGGAAAATGTGTCTTATTTTGCTTTAGAAAGTAATGTAAAATTTTTATGCCATTATTTTGTGATAAATTGTTACAAACTCTTCTGTTTCTATCATCTAAGAAATTACACAATTTGAAATGCAAAGGAGTACAAAAACCTGCTTGAAATTAAAGAGCTGTGCTTTTTTTGTACATTTATGAGAAATTTGTTCTGTTGGGCATAGTGGTGGGTTGTAATGTGGCTACACATGGGAATAATGAGCATGTTCAGGAAAACTTGGGCAAAACTGTTCAAACATTGGGGAGCTTTTACTGGAAAATGACATTAGTTCACTGCTTCCTACTCATGTCTTGCTGCTGGAAATGCAGCAAGTGAACCAAGTGGCTTTGTATTTTCACAGTGGTGATGTCTGCCCACTCTTTAAGGCTTTGGTAAGCTCAGATCCTCTGAGTTGAAGATGATGTTGAAAAGTAAGATACTCTAGGGGTGGAAAGTAATGCATTTTCTATTAAGCTAAATATAGATGTACTGATAACTCTGCTTGCTAAGCAGTGGAAGGGTGGCAGGGCTTTCAGGAAAGGAGGAAGTAAATGTTGTCTTTATTTTGGGTAGAAAATAATAGCACTTTTTTAACCATTAAAATGATTCCTGGCAGCTTCAGGGTCATTAAGCATCAGCCTTTTTTGAGGCTGCTTAAAAAGTACATGTGATGCTTAGTGAAGAGGAGCTTCACAGCTCTTCCCATCGTGTTTCAACACTCCTGAGGCCAAACCTCTGAGCGTGGCTGTGCTGTGCATGTGGAAATACTCTGGATATTTTACAGCTGGGAAAGATTGTTTAATAATAAATATAACTAGCAAACATTTCAATAAAGGTGGTGGAATGCTAGCCCAGGTTGCCCAGAGAGGTGGTGGAAGCTCCATCCCTGGGAACATCCCAGGTGAGGTTGGACATTGCTCTAGTTGAAGCTGTCCCTGCTCCCTGCAGGGGGGTTGGACTAGATGACCCTGAAAGGTCCCTTCCAACCCAAACCATTGTATGAATTAGCATCATTCTTACAGAACCTGAAGCTGGAGAAAGCTGCCTCTGAGCACCTCCCAAAGGGCACAGGGAAGAGAAGAGCTGAAGGTTATGTCCACTCTGCACAGTTGAACATAAGTGCACATTGTAACTGTCAGGAAAAATGGAGAAAATCAGTGTTTGCAGAGCAATGATTTAGACCCAGTGGATGGTCTGAAAGGGTTGGACTTTGACTGACTTAAAAGCTGTGTGCTTTAAGGCCAGGTCACGTTGTGTCTCAATAATCCCAAAGTGAAGCAATCAGTCTTATTTTATGAACCAGCAGCACTGAGAGCCCTGCAGTCCTTGTTCATGTGCTCCAAGATGTGTTTGTGCTTAAGTGCTTTCTTGGACAGGGCTAAATCCCTTTGTGTCTTGCAAGCTGAACCCTGCAGTCATCACTGAAAATCTCAGCTGGATTTAGAAACACATATTTGAAACCTCTCTTCATCTTCCATGGTCATCAGTAGGTGTCCTGCTTTGCCTAAATATCGAGTAGTGTCCAGTAGTACTGATGAATTCAGGAAGGCTGGAGCCAACTTAAATCAGAATGCATTTATCTCAGTAAGTTACTTGGGATATCTTAAGGCACTTAAAACAGAGCTGACCCAATTTGGATTTCTTTTATTTGAGAAATTGATGGTTTGATTTATTTATTATTTTTTTTTTCCCCTTTCTTGAAGATCATATGACCCCAAATCTTCCAGATTTTCCCAAAGGACAGATGTTTTGAGTTAAATGCTTTCTTAACTTCCCACCCCCAGCTGCCTTGACCCACAGTGTAGATGATGTTGACAGACTCCTATTTGGAACAAAGGAGCAGGAGATTAAAGTCTCAGGACCATGATTCCAGCCAGGCTCTGAGGTGATGCTAAGCTTCTTGGTGGAAAACCAAGAAGATAAGTTTTTAAGGTTTCTAGCTGAAACAAACTCCATGGGACTGACCCTGCCTGAGCTGCAGAAGGTCACTGCAGCCAACCCTCATCCCCAGAGCCCTTCAGTTTTATGTTTATCACTTGCTGATGAAGAGGTTTATTAAAAAATAAATCCTGACTGGCTGCACTAGAGTATCTTTATTAACTGAAGTGTCACTAGTTCAGGAAATAAATGCACATTGGTATTTATCATTTACTGTATGCTATCAATATTATGTGAAAAATGACTTGGCTTTGGTATTTCATCTGCTGTGATCTGAATAAAAAGTGTGTAAAAAAAATTCCCAAGCAAGGCTGTTGAAGTAGAATGGAA
Organism: Merops nubicus; assembly: GCF_000691845.1. Lineage (NCBI taxonomy): Eukaryota > Metazoa > Chordata > Aves > Coraciiformes > Meropidae > Merops > Merops nubicus. Next base: position 8,533 of record NW_008631463.1, on the reverse strand, counting down.
AGTGTTGTAGCAGTTTGGGGTTCAACGTATGCCTAGAGAGAGGTTAGAATCATCCAAAGCCCAACTGGCTTCAGAAACTGCAACACTAAGGTTCTGTTAAAAAAAAATATAAAAAAATCCAAGTACAAAGCAATAAAAGCTTCAAATGAAATACCCAAACACTCTTAAATCTACTCTTTAGGTGAAACCATTCAGCCTACATATGATCATGATGATGGAATGACACTGTTGGAATAGTAAAGGGTCTTTAATTTTTAGAATCCATTGTTTTCCTCCTCTATTTTAGAACCATACAATGTTTGAGGTTGGAAGGGACCTTTCAAGGTTATCTCATCCAACCTTGTTGCAGTGAGCAGGGACAGCTTCAAGTACAGTCCTGTCCAACATTACCTGGAATATTCCCAGGGTTGGGGCTTCTACCAGCTCTCTGGGCAACCTGAGCGAGGGTCTCACCACCCTAAGTGTCCAAAATTTCTTCCTTATATGTAATCTAAGTCTACATTCTCTCAATTTAAAATCATCATCCCTTGTCTTGGTGCAACAGACCCTGCTAAAAAGACTGTCTTCATTTTTCTCATAGTCTGGATTCTAGTACTGGAAGGCCACCAGAAGGTCTCCCCCTGGAGCCTTCTCTTCTCCAGGCTGACCAACCCCAACTCTCTCAGCCTGGCCTCCCAGCAGAGGGGTTCCAGCCCTCACATCATTTTTGTGGCTTCCTCTGGTCCCACTCCAAGAGGTTCTTGGTTTTCTTGTGCTTTTCCTTTTCCTGATATCATTATGGCATTCAGAATGGATACTGACCCTTTGAGCTTCTCATCTTCTGCATGTAGATGCTTAGTAGTACTTATTAAAAAAATCAGGATAAATTGTTAGCTGTTTTAACTTTGTTGGAGACTCAACCAATTTTTTGTTGTGCCCCATCCAATAGACCAGAAAGGGAAGAATAAAATATTGAGGAATGGAAATGCACCTTGCAAATAACTGGAAGGATGATATGACAGGACATGATATGTGTGATTAAATGTGATAGGATGTGATAAGCTCCTCCCAATAACCTAAGGCTCGTGGTCAGATTGTGTTCTAAAAGCTAATCTATGTGATTTTAAAGCAGTTCTGAGTGACAGCTGGCCATTCAGTTAGTTGGTGTCCTATTAGCACATCTTTTTGGAAGAAAGCTCTTGGGAAGTTCCAGGTGTACAAAAAAAAATCGAATTCTGCTCTTTTTGGGGAAAGTGTAACAGGAATGACCATGGGACTGCCCACTGAAATGTGAATGTACCATTTTTGATGTGTTGGAAGCAATGTGAGGAGCATGCTCCACCTTTGCACACAATCACAGGCTGTCAAGAGGTGCCTGTGCTTATTGAAGGAATCAGTTCTGGTTGGAGATGTTCAAATTATTCATTAGATTGAGGTGACCTGCCTGTGGCTGGGGGGGGACGTGCTGTCACTCATCCAGCTCTTGGCTGGATTACTTCTGAAAAATAAGAAGAGAGTTTCTCTGCCATGAGTGAGAAGCTTTTGGGCCTCCTGAGTCCAGTTGAGTTGCTGCTGGGCTGGAGAAAAAGAGCATCATAAAGCCTTTGCATCCTGACTGGCTTCCTGCAGGGTTGGGAGAAAACCCTTTCCCAGGAGCCTTCTGGAGGGATGAGGTGGCTGGAGCAACCTCCCTGTGTGTTTTTGAGACACACTGGGTACATTTCTAAAGCCACGTGCCATGTTTTGGTCTCACCTGAAAGCAAACCCACTTCTCTTAGTCTTCAGGTCCCTCTTGAGGCAAATCTCTCGCCTTTCCGTCCACCACAGTCTGCTGAAGCTGGTGGCACCACGTTGGTGTGGGTAACATCAGCCCCCAGTGCTCAAGCTACAAACCCAGGTGTCTTGCCAGAGGTTTTTTTCTTATTTTAGTCTTGATGGACACACATGAGTCTATGTATCTAAGCCAAAAATGAAGGAATCAGTGTTGTGATTTCTGGTGTGGGCTGGGGTGATGTTCTCTTGCGTGTCCTGTCCATGAAGCTTTCTGAACAACATGTACTTCCTTCTCTGTGGGACAGTCAGCTCATGTTCATCCCCCCAAGGACATTCTCATCAAGGCAATTGAAGAGTTAATTGAAGAGTTTTATTAAAAAGATTGGAACTGTGAGTGAATTAGAATAAATAAACATTAAAGGATGACAAAACTCTTTCTTCCTCATCACAAGAAGCTCTCTTTTATTTCAGGAGGTTAATTTCAGCTGACTCTTTGCTCCCCATCTCAGTTCTGTACACATACAGTTAATTTTTTCTTTGTGTAATTTAGAATGAAGTTGCCAGAAGAAAGAAAAAAAAAAAAAGTACAAATACAGTCAAATGAGCTTATTCAAACCCCACTATAAATTGAAACTCATCCTTATCCAACTCTGTCACTTCTTCCTTGGCATAAATTATGTATCCAGTAACTCACAGATTTTTAGCACTCCCATTTCTCCCAAGCTGTTGATGTCTCTCCAAAACGTTTGAAATCAGGGCCATAGTATTTCTTACTTTTCTCCAAATATTTCTTGTGTCTAGTTTCTGTTGGCACAGCTGAATGTGGTGCAGGCAAAGGGCTGTTGCTCAGGAGGGTCTGATGGTGGTCCTGTCCCACTGAGGACCAGGAAGGGAGAAGCCCTGGAGGGATGCTGTGCACTGAACGTTTCTAGCTGCCTTCCAGTGGTGTATTTTCCCTACTATATTCACCAGGACACTGAGAGACTATTTATTATCATGGCTAAATGTAAAATTGTGTGAAGATTTGTGCAGAAGGAGATTTTTTTTTTCAACATTTCATAATTTCAAAAAAATATAGTCTAATATATTCTTCTAAAAGGGAGATAATTGCAAAAGTTAAGGCTTTGTTAAAGAAAAGCTTTGCTGCAGTTGAAATATGTTTTCAAGCTCTAAAAAAAAATGAAGTCTAAAAGTGAGATGTACTTTTGAGAAGTATGGCAATTTAAGTGTTGAAAGATGAACCCAGGGTTTTGAATAGTTTTATTTCTTCATGTAGAAACAGATTGGGAAATGAATGTGCCTTGGCTAATTGTATTTTCTCTTTTGAAGTTTAACTGAAACAATTCTATCCAAAAATTCCCAATCCGTTTCTTTATGAAAAATTCAATGCTTGATATCCATTGAATTGTTAACTCCTGAGCACTGAGGAGAGTTTATGACTCAGAACTCACCAGAGTCCCTTTAAAACCTGTACATTTTAGCACAGCTATTAAGTCCATGGAGTTTGTGTTGTCAAATTCTCTCCAGCTTTGAGATAGGTAATTTTTTAGTATCCTCTGAACGTGCAGCTCTTGTAATACCAAGAGCATGGGATCTGGTAATGCAGGAACAAACCACCAGATATTGAAACTTGCCAAAAAATTATAAAACCTAGCAGTCCTTGGATTGCATTACATATGACATCACATTTAAGAAATTATTTAATAACGTGTAGCTTGTCATATAGTCATTCTTCTAACATTTGGAAAATATGAGTTATGTTGTTATTTGTGCTTTTATAGTGCTGGAGAAGTTATTGTCCTAAGCCAGGACACCAGGCCAGCTTCTGTAGAATAAAAAAATGACCTCTGATGTGAAGAATTTAAAATCTAATCTTTTTTTTGGTTGAGTGGTTTGCAACCTCTGTTGTCTGTTTTCAGTGTGGACTCTGGTGTCTTCCCAGTAAAGAGTAGTGACTAGTTCATGCAAAGCACATACCTAGTCAGTGTGGCTACTTTTCATATCACAGAAATGTGTATGTGGCCTTGCTCTTGCTGGGTTTATTTTATTTTTTATTTGAATTTTTTCACCTCTTTATAAAAGAATAAATAGGGAAGTTCATTACAGGCATTGGGCAGTCAAAATTAGCAGTCAAGATAGTCATCATGTCACAGAAGTTTTGAGTCTGGTGGAGTGAGAGAGTCTATAATTTCTCCTAAAATTGTTCAATCATGTTTATCTGATTCTTTGCTTTATAATGTACTCTTCAGCCCATTGATGTCATTCTTAAACTGTAAGAAATATAAAGCAAAAAGCTGATTTATTGGCTAGATACAGAATATGAACCCTTGTCTTCTTTCCAGGGGTTGCTCATAACAACTCATGTGGAGTGGACATTATTACTAGTTCTGCCCTCCATAGCCTTGGGTTTATTTGTAACCTTGGCTAAGAATTCCAGCAATGCTGGTTTTTAATTGGCAAATTAAAAAAAAAAATGACTTTCAAATGGATGAAGCAGATGGTGGAAAGTCTAGGTATGAAGTCTTGGGAAATAGAACTTTTACTGCTGATGGGTCAAGTAGGGTGATGTTTAATGTTGTCTTTTATCAGCAATATAATTTAGTTTTGAGATGCATATTTTCTGAAATACTAAGGGTTTATTTTATTTATTCATACCTTACACGTTGGGCTGCCTGTGATTAAGCTGTGTGTTTCCTAGAGGATTTATAAGGCATTTTCTCAGTCTTCATCAAACATTTTCTATTGGCTTTTGGCTATAGGTAGCCAGTAAATCACAAGAGGAGCCCATGACCACGTGCATCTGGCACAGGATTCTGCAGTGTGTACTGAAAGCTATTTTCAAAAACTTCTGAAGGAAGAGAAAGAAGAAGAGAAAGAGGGGAGGCAGCACAAAGCAGAGCATTCAGTTGAAAATATATCTGTGCTCCTGAGCCAGACTGAGGGTTTTTTTTGTGCTCATCCCCCCTCCCATGTAATTTCTTTTGGAAAGGGTAATTAGATGAACAGTTTTATTTTCTCAGGATTGAAATTGTCGTCCACATTTTGTCTTTGTAGCAGATGATGCAGTGATAAGCATCGTGATACCATTCTTGATGTAAAATTGCTACCAGGAGACTTGAGAACTTCTTTTTTTTTTTTATTTTTATCCAAAACCTAAAAGGAAATATCAGTTATAACAACCTTAGATGAACAGTTTTATTTTCTCAGGATTGAAATTGTCGTCCACATTTTGTCTTTGTAGCAGATGATGCAGTGATAAGCATCGTGATACCATTCTTGATGTAAAATTGCTACCAGGAGACTTCAGAACTTCTTTTTTTTTATCCAAAAACTGAAAGGAAATATCAGTAATAACAACCATTGGGGTTTGTGATGAAAGAATACTGAAAGAAGCTATAATTTAAGTATGTTTTTTGCTATGATGTTGGCCCTTGAGGAGCAATCCTGAGTAATATGGAGCTGACTTGTAGAAATATCCTTGATGAGGATATTTTCACTAGTTTCACACTGAAAACCTTTAAGAAATGTTTAGAAATTCACCAACTATATGTCTTTTGTCTTTCAGGGCATACAGGACGACTATTAAAATCTCTGTGTTTCACCAGTCTATCATTTCTGCTGCTGCACATCATCTTTCAGATTACCATCAACAGTCTGGAAGCTGGAAAAACTATTGAACCTGGTTTTAACTGTGAGTAAAACCTTCTCATTTTTATCAGCATTTGAAGCATCCAAAAGCTTCAGTGGATTGAAAGGTGAAGTTCTGTTGAGAAGGAACTTAGCATTGTGCTCCTCTGGGTTTACAGCTTGCTTCTTTTTCCCAGTTTTTGCCCTAAAAATTCCTCTTAGTAGGGCAAGAAGACTGGAAAGGTTGAAGAAATGAGAGAAGTGTATTAACTATTTTATCCCCACCAGAGATGCATTTTATTTGGATTTAGCACTGGGTGTTGTCTGGCTTCATCTTTTAGGCTTCCTCAAAATTCCCTTAGAACCTCAGGTGTTATTAGACCACAAATCAATTTATTAAGAATAAAATGAGATGTAGCCCTGAAAACCCCTCTACCCACCTCTTCTGCCTCTGTCTGATGGAACTCTCTTGTTTGTTTAATTTAACTTTAAATCTTGACCTCAGGAGCTCTGTTTCTGAAGAGTATTTGTCTCTTTCTTGCCTGTGTTGTATGGGAAGAAGTATTTTGTATTTATATTTGCATGTAAATAACACTTAAAAATATATTGCCTGACATTTTGTATCTTCCTCTCTCAGGAAATGTTCTTCAATAAATCAGAAGCAAACATTCTTTATTGTGCAGAAGTTAATTATGATATCTATCTGGTGATTTAGATCTGTAACCTCTAGGTAGAAACTATTTGTACTTGTCTTGCCATGCTTACGTTTAACATTTAAACCTGTCAACTTCTCTTTGATAAATATCCATTTAATTTATCCCAGAGTGTGCTGCTGCCACTTGAGTAAACAGCTGCACCACTGTTCAACACAAGAAACTTTATGTGGAGTAAAGCATTTGATTTTAACAAAATCCTAAGGAAATTTAGCATTATATTACCATTTCACCTTTAACTCAAACCATTTCTTAAAGTAAAAAGCATGATTGTGTTTATGAAATATCAGTTTTAGCTGGAATGTCTTGAGCTTTGTTGGTTCAAATCAGACTTTGAGTCTAAAAATGTATTTTCTTTTCTTTGAAAATGTGTATTATTGGTTGAGTGGATTGGATTAGTTAGTTAACATTTTTGTGACTAAAAATATATGATTTTTACTTGAGTTAGAGTAGTTGTATCAGCTAGATGCTGTAGGAATAGAGAGTTCCTGGCTGCACAGGACAGAGATGCAACCACTGGAGTGACACCACTCCAGCTGATGAGCTCCAAGGTGAAGTTCATGAGGATATTGGTGTTGTGGATGCTCCCCCCAGGGTGTTCAAGGAGAAATTAAAGAAGGTATAAAGACTGTTGTGAATGAAGGGGGAAGAAAAGTCCAAGAGCACTGCTAGATCAAGCAATAAGATCCATTTTTGTCATTAAATGGCACCAGAGCATATGTGGTGCTGAGTAGGTGAGGAGAAGACAGAAATCCCACTCCAGAAGGTACTTGGGAGTACTTCTGCTCCTAATTATTTGGTGACACAGCCCCACTGTATCTCCTGCTCCCCAGCTGTATGAGGAATGCTTTGCAAAGCTGTTCTCTGTTTCCAGACCTGAATCAACTAGATATAAAACATTTTTTATGGCTGTTTGTCTTATTCTTAAGCCCTGTGTGCCCCACTGGAAATATTCTACAGTCTCTTCTGATGCTTATCATTAGGAAGTTTTTCTCCCATGAGTCAAGTTCTCCTGTCTTCCTCTTTCAGCCTTTTTCAGAAATGGAGAAAACTTTTTGTTAGCCTTTCTGGTGACCTGTGATGTATTTGAAGGCTGTAGCCATGTCTGTCCTAAGTACTCTTTTCTCTCATCCTCTTCTCCTTGCATGACTTCAGTCCCTTCCAGACTTTCTTCATGCATCATGTTTGCTAGGCAGAGGATTAGCCTTACCCTTGTTGGTTTATTTCTGTTTTCTCCAAATGTTCCAACTATTTCTGGAAGTTGAATGCCCAGAGCTAGGCAGTATTTCAGCTGAGAATTTACAACCCCAGACTGAAGTAAAACAATTCCCCAAGTGTCTGGAAGGGATGCTTCCTGTTTATATATTACTATATGGCAATTTTTGCAACATTAGCATTGTCTTACACTTCGTTTGTGATTCACTGTAACCCCCAAATCCTTTTCTGCAGAACAGACCTTTTTTTCTACTCCTGTATTTATATAGGTGAGTAATCTTACAGTAGAATAGAAATTTGTTTGCCCAATTCTTTCCTTCCAAAATGGTTTTATTTGTCAAGACTGTTCTGAATTCCATCTCCAATTTGCTTGTGGCCACTCTTATAGGGGCTGCTTGCAAATATCACCTTTAAGGCATTTTGGAGAGTTGAAAATGTTTAATTTTTTCCTTTCAATTTAATCTTTTCCTTTAAATTTAATTGTTGCCAGAATTGTGATATCTCCCTGAGGTTAAATGAATGAAACCACCAAGTTCTGCAGGAGCTAGTGGATGTTGTAGCACGACCTCTCCTCATCATCTACCATCTACATAGTTAATAATCTAATTCCTGACAGTTTCAGAAATGAGTGAGGTGGGGCCTCTTTGTCTTCAAATTCTGTAGGTTAGTTTGTCTCAGTTTGTTCAAATGCCAGTTTCTGAATCAAAAGATCATTTCCTGGTTTCAGTCTTTCTTTTTCACACTGCCTTTGAAAATATTTTCACTTTGGCAATAGAAACACTTGAAAAAATGTTTAAATTAAAGGTGTGATACAGACTATCACCTCTTAAACCCTGTACAGTTCTAATTTCATTCTGGAAGTGCAGAACAACCATCCCTTTATCTTTTACATCCAGAACCAGCTTAATTTGGGCCATCTGCAAGAGCAAAGCAGGCCCATAGAATTTAAGGATTATTTAAAAATACTCTCTTCTTGTCCTAAACTTGTTCTTCAAAATGAGCTGATAGTGTTTAGGATAAGTCCTGGCATGTTTAGCTGCTTCAGTTTAGTTATTTTGTCATCCCTTTCCTCTTTTAGAGCTTCTCTTTCAGGGTGGCTACAGGATTCTCTTGAGTTATCCAGGACACGTGTGTTGGCAGGTTAATAGAGGTGTGTAAAAATGCTGAGCTGGCAGGTTTTTGTTTCTTCAGAGCCTTGTGAGTGTTGCCTGGCACTGATAAACTTC
>NW_008631462.1:10482-26953 GCF_000691845.1 Merops nubicus | reverse complement strand
TCAGCATCCCAAATTAGTTGTTTATTCATCCAAGCAAGAGTGTAAGGTGCATCTATCCGCTTGGTATCTTGTCTGATTCTCTTTCTGCTGGACACATTCCTAGTTTCTCTTCTCTCCTAGGAAACTAACCATTCTTCGCTCTTTAGTAGGGGTACCACGCTTCTGAGAATCATACAAGTGCAGATGAAGGCTGTGATGTCAAGGATGTTTCTGAGAAGTCTTCTTGTCTTTCCATTTTGGCCTTCTGAATGTTCAGTCTACTAGGAACAATATAATTAGTATGGATTTTTTTTTACCTCAGGTATTTTTTTCTTATTACTCACCTAATCTACTTTATAACTTCAGTTTTAAAATATTGACCTGTCAGCTTTATGATGTAACTTCTTTTTAATAGAAATAGTCCCCAAATGTGATTACAAATAGTATGTGGTTTAAACCTCTTGTAGTCAAGCCCTCTGCTGAACTCTACAGGGTACAGAGTACACCTGAACTAAAGAGACATGAGTGTTTTCAGGAACGCAGGTTCACAAGTATATCCCATATCATGGTGATTAGCTGGAAAATAATATTCTCCTAATATTCTGGCTTCCATAGGTAGGTCATAGGCTGTAAAGGATCCTGATTCTCAGTCTGAATAGACCTTGTGCAGGGGACAAAATACTCAAGTCTGACAAGTATATCTTATAAACATTTTCCCTTCTGCCATCCCAAACCATTAAGCATGCCAAAACTGCTCTAGTGAAAGTTTGGGTTTCCTTTTAGTCATGCAAAAATGCTGACAGCCAGCTCACATTTTTGTTCTTTGGTATCTACTTATTCTGCTGGGTGTAATAAAATCTTATGGAACATCATCACCTATGTTCATCATAGGGTTTGCCTAGCTGCTTGGCCAAATTCCTGAAAGGTGCATATGCATTTTTGGAGAAGTCTGAAATATTTCAGTTGAAAAGCTTCTTAGGACAGAGAAACCTGTTTTTGCTTGTGGTAAGAATTAAAGTGTATACCATGGATAGTTGTAGAAAGTTTGAAAGTTGCCCTCGGGGAGAATGCCATGCAAAATTTACTGTCTTAATACTGAAATATTACATTCAAAAATCTGTTTCATGCTATGTCTGGGTTTGGTTTGGGAGAGGGTTAAGTTTGATTTTTTTTAGTTAGTAAACAGTATGGGCGATACTAACAACGACCTTGTCACATGTGCACAATGACCCCTTTCTACATGACACAAAGACCAGAAAGCATTAACCAAAGAGAAACCAGGGGTGGTGAGTATCATTGTTAGTGGTAGGCATGCTAGTGTACTGTGCTCTGGAGACAGTATATATGCAGAGATGATTTGTGATCTGAGCAGAATTGTGCATGACTTTGAAATGGATGACATATCACAAATCTTCTGTGGGTATTTGTTGGGGAAAATTATTTTAGAGCAACAAACAGGATGCCAAGCAAGTAAATAAAATTTTCACTGGGAGAAATCCTGTAAGAAATATCAAAATAAGAAGATAATTTTTTACAAGCTGTCGAAGTCTTCCAAAATACCTCCTCCTGTCAAAGAAGTGGTCGGTTTAATAAAACAGGGGTAAACTGAATATAATGACCCTATTTGTGCTGTGAAGGAAGAGGGCACAAATGCATAAGCAAATATTATGTTTAGCGCTTTCCCATTTTATCACAATAAGTGCTACAGAAATATATAACAATTATCTTCTAAGTAAAGTGGACAGAACTATATCTTTTGAAGTGCTGAAAACAGTGTTGAGTAAAACACTTGCAGGTTTATTTTACAAAATACTATGGGAGTCTTGGCGTTTGTACAGTCTAGTAGGATTTCTTTATTTTCGTTGCTATTAAGCTGTCATTGGTGCCGTGCTCTACTCTAAACAAGACAATGAATTCAACTTAAAAAAATGTTCAGAGACAAATGTGGTGGCTATATGATATATAAATAAATTCCATTATTTATAAAATAGCCCCTTACCTTATGATCTGCTATTACACTCTAACATTTCTTTAAGAGTTCAGTTAGAATAGAATAAAACTACAATAGGACATAATGTAAATTGCCCTAAATAGTTTACTTAAGCAAGTTTTCTATTAGTACTGAATACTTCCCAACTGATAGAAGTTGCAGAATACTATCAAAATAAAATTCAGAGACATTTCATTTTCTTGTCTTCATTTAATGAGAAATCTACTATTCACAGGTGAATTCTTCTACAAGTTTTGATGTTCATTCCAAGTCCATTTAAGATTTCAGAATACCTGAAATTCTCAAGCTTCTTCTGTAGTCATAGGACCACATGCAATTCCAAAGTTTGCTGAACATTTACAAAATTGATATTTTAGCATTGTTTTCCTTTTAAACATTGGCCATGTCAAATATGTCATCCTGGCCATCTGCAGAAGTGTTCATTCTGTAGACTGTGAATATATTTTACTAATTTACACTCAAGAAATGCATTAAGTAAAGCTTTTCGCAGCTTAATTATTCAAGACAATAAATGTGTTTATTATGATGCATATTTTAAAATGAAATCAACTTTCATTTTCATTAAATCAGCATGCATACACATAGGCAGGATAGAAACTGGAGCAGGTTTTGATGCAGGAAGATAAATTTTGTTGCAGGAGACATAAATGAAAATATCAATTCATATAATCCAACAGACTCCTCTTCAGAGTCTGAATTTTTATTACTGCTTATCTTTTCCCTGGTTTACATTAGGTAAATGACAATGCTTTGGTTTACTGTTTCAGGAATATTATTGCATTTTTTTTTATTATTCCTGAAACTTTCTTATAATGTGTTACTAGTATTCTTCCTATGAGACCTAATCACCTATAAGGAAACTGCTGATTTTAGAGATTTAACTACAAAAGAAAAGGCATGATACACTTCTTTATTTCTGATTCAGCTATAAAATTTAAGTGAAATTGTCAGTGAAGAAAATACACAAATAATTGCCAGTGAAGGCTACAAAATGGATATTAGATTTGCATTTCATAGGCTTGAAAGGAATATTAGACTAACTTTGAAAATTATATTGTGTCCATATAACACTCCCTTTGTGTTACTTGCTAGTATAGACTTCTAGCTCTCATTCCCTTTATGGATGATTATTTGTATTTTCAGGTAAAGATCTAGTTACACCAAAATGCCTCAGCAGCAAAAAAAAAAAATAAGAAATAGGACTTGTGCTCCTATTCTTAAAAAATATTCTGTGCTCCCTGATATGCACTCTTCTCACTTTTAGTGCTACAATAATGGAGGGTGTGTGTTTTTTTTCTTTAATTTTTTTATTTTTAATCCCAGTCACCTTTGTAATCTAATTGCAAGTTAAAAGAAATATAATTAAGTATAATTCTGTTGGTTTGTGTTAGCTATGCCTTGACCAAGCAAAGAAACATTATTCGACATAATTTCTGTTCCCAGGAGAGCTTAAACTGAAGTTAGGTGGCAAGGCTTTTCATATGCCAAGTAGCCTAACACACTTGACTCAGGCAGCATTCCCATGTCTTTTACACACAAGTGCACTCCAAGAATTATGTTCATCAAAAACCAGCGTGACAACCACTTTCTTTGAGAAGTCACAAAAAGGGTTGTGCCACCTTTTGTACACACAGTTAGAACATCTTATTCAAATGGCAATATATGCAGAAACTAGGAACTGTTTTAGAAAGTGACTGTGAGCTTCAAATCCTAGGTCTTCTTTGTTCATTTGTGACCAGAAAGTACTCTTACAATGCATTGGATTTTGTATAGGTCTTTCTTTTTTTTCTGTGGGGGAAGGGAGGATTGTCAGGTCGGTTGATTTTTTTGGTTTGTTTGTTGTTTTTTTTTTTTTCCTCCCCTCCTCCCTCTAACATTTGCAACAATAAAGCTTTGAAATTATTTTTCAGGGAATAAAAAAAAAAACACCAAGAAAACATCCTCTCCAAGAAGAACAGTTGTGTTGTCATGGCAATAGATAGGGAGGGATTTCAGAAAAACTCTACGCAAGATGCTCCCACTGTATTTCCCCTTGATGTCAATAACATTGTCATTGGATTGAAATTTCTGAGAATGATCATGAAACAGGTAAAAAAAAAAATGACAAAAGAAACATTTTAAAATAGAATAAAAAAGCCTGTTTCCATTTTATTGTTCCTGCTAATTCTCATTTACATGTAGATTGACTTTAGTAATTATTATGTTCTTATTATGTAATTACTTCCATAATTCTGCTCATTTTTTCGTAAATCTAGGCTGATAGCATATTATAAAAATGTCTACCAAATACTTATACATGTTGCAGGGCTGACTGCTTTAAAATTGCTACGTAAGAGTAGAAGCAAGGTGGTAATGAAAAATTTTTCTGCTTCTTTGAAATACTAAGTGACACAATGGAAAATATTTCTGCATAAAATTCTAAAACTTCTTCTGTCATGAATTTATACTGAAGTTTGATGCCAGGAGAGAAAAATAAATGAACAAACTTCGTTGACTTCATTTCTGTAGGTTATTCAGTGGTACTGACACCAGAAGCTCACCAAGCAAGATATTGTCGCAGCAATTCTCTATAAATAATTTATAAAGCCATACTTAGCAGTATGTTTTTTTAAAAATGGTCCTTCCAAAAAAGTTGAATTGCATCATTAACCAAAATCATTGAGAATTGCCAGGGTGTTTTTTAAGAAGAGAATTTTCAGGGAGTGCAGAATAAATTAGTTAATCTGCACAACTCTCCTAAATCATTGTGTTAGAAAGGTCATAAGCACATAAGTATGTTTTAAACACGCTTTTTCTAACACCTAAAAGAATTACTATTCCACAGCAGCCTATGCATTACATCCATGCAAGGAAATTATTTTCTGGATAGACTGACATCAAATAAAGCCATTAATGAGAGGTCCAATCTGCCTTTACAACCAAAATTAAACAGAAGCAGCAACAACAATAACCTTGCATTTAAAATAAGAAACACTAAGGTAGATTTGATTGTATTTAACAGCATACAATCCTCACAGCAACTAATAAAATAAAAGCTGTGCTTGATGGGAAAAAAAAATAAAAATCCAGCAGCATTTTGCAGGGAAGGACAACGTTAAAAGGCAAATTAACACTCAGAGGTCCATCCAAGAGTAGCTGCTCTCAAAGCTGCCGTAGACAAAATACATTAGAAGTGCACTTAGAAACAGCTGATAGTATTTTAATTAATGGAGAACACTTGTGGGCTATTTATTGTTGCTAAGAATTAGGCAAGCTAATTGATCCAGCACAGGTGCATGTAATTGAGAGATATGTCTAAGATTGAGAACTCACATTTAATTTATTCTGGGAATTTTGCAGACACAGTGAAAATTTTGTTCACAGAAGTCTCTAAAGGAAATGGGTAATGATATTTAAGACAATGTCACTAGCTGAAAGAGGAAAAAGAAGTTTGATGAGGAAGAAGTGATGTAGCAAGACATCATGTAAGAGAGATATAGTCTTATTTATTTATTTTAATAATTCACACTTAACCTAGTTTAGGAATACTAAACTATAAAAATTGTACAGTGGAAGCTTGAGGATTAAGCTAGATACTTTTATAACAAAGAAGACTGAGATAGCGTTACATAATATATTATTAACAATTTAAAAATACAGTTCTAGTTTAACCTGCTTGGCAGATTGCAATATAATCTTAGGAAATAATAAAAAAAAAAATAATATTTTCCTCAGCTTGGGTGTTTGTTTTATTTTGGTAACTTTCAGATTTTTGTTTTGTTGTAACTTTCTGGATTTTACCTTTTAAATAGATACAAAAGAGTTTAAAAGTTAGTGATTTGATTTCAGATAGAAATCTGAAAAAAATACCCATACCTTTATAATTACCAATTCTGTACTCTTTTGTTGAGCAATTCCATTGTCTTCCTTAAGAAACATCAGTTGTTTACTTTTTATTTATATAGAAAATCTATGCTTATGTAGACTTTTACTTACATATGCAGAACTAGGGTCTAGTACTCTTATACAATATCCAGAGAAGCTAATTAATGGTATCTTGCAGATCTCAATGTTTATGTATTTTGTCAGCTGTTTGTTTTCCAACAAAACCTGTAGGCTCATAAGTGAACAGGAACTTTAAACTGCATGCACTAAACTCACTGTATTCAATAGTCAGTGCTTAACCTAGGCAACATAAAAAGCCCAATAGAGGGGTACAGATTAAGCCCTGACAGTCTTGAGGGGTTAGGCTCAGATTCCCAGTGCTAGTTAAGCCTGTAACTTCAGTTAGGATCATGGTAAGGAAGGGACCTAAATCCCTCAAGGCTTTAAAGTATCAAACCTTCTGAAAATTTCTTTCATGTATAGACCATCAATGCAAGTACCCAAGTCCAGCAGTGAAAACCCCTCAGCATCTGCCTACCTGTTTACATGAAAAATTAACTGACTGCATGGTTACATGTGAAGATCCCACAACTTAACGTTCCTATGCAAAGAAGAATTATTGAATCAGGGTAATAGAAAAGAAAAAGAATGCAAGAATGCAACATGGCTTTTAAACACACTGATGTCTAATACTGGAAACAGTGAGGGACAGCCTCTTCCATGCAGTCTGAAGGCTGGATTTGTCTCTTGGGAATTAATATATAAACTACATTTAAAAAGTCCTGGAAGGAGGATTCAAGTTCTAGGACTTGCCAATTCTCACTGAATGTCACCCAGTTACAACAAAGTGATCAGAAAAAAAGGACAATTAATTCTTTACAGCACAATAGAACAACTGTAACAATAAAAGCACGCGATACCCTCAAACAGAATCTGTACTATATCTTTGGAGACAAAGCTATGGGGTGTTTAGTTTTAACACAGACAGTGTGGGAAGGGGCATTACTTTTCTCTCACTTCCTAAATTTTCCTAAAAGGCAGCCCACTTGCTGCCTCTACCTGCCATGTTTTCAACAGAAATGTGCTCATTTTCTACTTATTTTCCCAGAAGTTCATTATTTGCTATCTTTATGAGAGACATATGCAAATGTACTCTTTTACATTGCTCTTGGAGGATTCTGAAAGCACTTTTAAGATTCTCCAAGTCTTTTCTGCAACTTTTCTCTGTTGCATATGTCCAGGCAGCTCTGTGCTGAGAGTGCCTTTGAGTAGACCACTGTTTGGCAGTTCAGTGTGGTTTGTTTGTTTGTTTGTTTGTTTTGTTTTTTTGGTTGGTTGGTTGGTTTTTTATCGAGCTCTGTGACACCAGCCTCTTAACTGAACAAGAATGCAAGATATTAATTAAAAAAATATTTATTTAGGTATAAACTTTATTTTTTTTTTTTTATGATGCATCCATCAGTGCTGCAGTAAACTCAACTTTTCTAAATTTCTGCAACTGATTATGCGCTTTGTCCATGTTGTAACTCGGTACTGGGGCATACTGAGGTAAAACACAATATAACTTGTCTCTTGTTTCTTCTTATACATACTTTGCTTTCATCAGAATTTTGAGAAAATAAAACAGAAGGGAGCAAGTAAAATGTCCCTTACATGTATGACAGTTGAACTAGGCACAAAGAGAAAAAAATTAGATGCATATCAAAATTTACATCCTTTATTGGAAGTGCTGTTAAATATGCTATTAGTGGTGTTGTTAGACACAGGTATAAACTATTGTCTCTATATGATGCTTATTTAATGTCTGAGGCCTTTTTATTCACTTTACCAAATAATTTGCATATTACCGGATTTTACTCTATAACTATGCCTGTAAGATCAAGAGTTTTTTTTTTTTTTTTACTGTTTCTGACAGGTAAACTTTGCTGCTTCATCCTGTAGAATTTCTTTGGTACAATCTCTGTACATGTTGTGTTTTAAGACCAGGCAGCAGTTAAGCATCACACAGCCACTCAATCAGTTACTCGCTCATCCGCTCACTCACTCCCCAATCCCTGTTGGGATGGGAGAGAAAACTGGGAAAAAGTAAAATTAATGGGTTGAGATAAAGACAGTTTAATAAGGCAGAAAAGGAAGTGATAATAATATTAGTAACAAAATATACAAAACAAGTGGTGCACAACACAATTGCTCACCACCTGCTGACTGATGTCCAACCAGTCCCTGAGCTGCAGTGCCCCAGGCTAGCTCTCCACAGTTTATATATTGGGCATGACATCATATGGTATGGAATACCCCTGTGTCTCTTTTGGGTCATCTGTCCTGGCTGTGTCACCTCCCATGTTCTTGTGCACCCTCAGCCTCTGCTGGCAGGGCAGTATGAGAAGCTAAAAAGTCCTTGACTTAATATGAAAACTGGTTAGCAACAACTAAAACGTGTGCTATCAACATTATTCTCATGCTACATCTAAAGCACAGCACTGTGTCAGCTACTAGGAATAAAATTAACTTTATTCCAGCTGAAAACAGGATAACATGAAAACATCTGCTGCTGGGAGAAGCAAGCTACTGATGAAAATTTCAATTTCAAGCAAATCCTTATGCCATTTGCATAGCCCATGAAGACAGGTATGGATCATAGTGCATAAAAATACCAAACAGAAGTCATTCTCTGAAGTGGTTCTCATTGCAGTTTCCTTTGAAATAAGAAGTACATTGTTGGTCAAATATTAACGTGGAAGGCAAGTCTCCAAGCGCTACCAACAAGTATAAGCTGAAAGTTTTTATTAGCACTTTTTCTTTATTGAGCTGCTTTATACTTGACACAGGTGCAAGTGCCTTTCTAACTTAATGATCGTTCAGAATTATATAGGACATTAGCTCTCCTTTTGTTATGACTGAGAAGTCCTTTGTGTTTAAAGGTCAACCCTTCTGAGTGCTCTGAAATTTGCATATTTACTCAGATTCTTTTTAAAACACTCATCACTTGAATTAGCTGCAGGAAGAAGCTGTCAATCCAGACTTGGAGTCCCTGAGGTAAAAGTCCTTATGCTCTATCTAGTGCTCTGAAGAAACTGCTTTCAGTCCTTGGATTCTACCAGGGATCTTCTACTGTGCACTTTAGGCTCAAAGATTGTATGGTAGCTGATCTCAGCTCCTCAGAGCTCAGCTCTCATAAATTATACTCACTCATCCTCACTCAAGCAAAAACATCATTGCACTCATTTTTATAATAATAGTTAGACTTTTCAGATTGGTACATGTCTAACAGTCATATCCAAGATTGATGGCTATGGATTTGAGAAGACATCCTTCAGAGAATTTGTGGCAATTTAGAGTTTCCTGTGTAGTAGCAGTATAATGGATGCTTTGTTGCTGCCATAAATCCTGAACTCAAGTAAGGATCTTGACAGACTATGACCTTATCATCTACTATGGCCATGAGGTTCATCTAAATGATGTTTAAACCTTGTAGTCTTGGCATAGTGTAATGCTTGTGTAGTGAATCAAACCTTTTGAACAAGATAGTTGTTCACTGCCTGGATATCATTGTCTGACAAAGGTCTTTATATCAGCATCTTCAGCTCACTTAGGTGAGACTCCCTAACCCACTGTTCTGCTGGATTATGATACCTGGCTGGTCCATGACCCTGCGATAAATCCAGCACTTGCATGGTCTGTTGCTATATATTATTTTAAATCACATACATAATATCTTCTTATTATCTTGTCTACCTATGAGACTGTCTGATAGAATCTTATCTGCATCTTCAGGGACAGTTTCTACTGTCCCTAAACAGTTTTATCCCTGACGTCTTATCCTCTTGTCCCTGAAAAGAGTTTTATCTTTGTATGAAGGTCAATTCTGCAAGCCTGAGGAGTTTCTGCAATGGCCAGATGCAGGATGTTAATTAACACATTTAAGCATATAGATTAGTCTATGTACAGCAGGAGTTGCCCAGGGAAATATTCTAAACAGTGTGAAATTCCTACCTGAAAAGCTCCTGTAACAATTAGTTAAATCCTTAATTGTGAAAATGATTAGGAATTCAATCAATCACAATGTCTCAGGCGCTCCACTATTTCAAACTGGTCCATTATCTCACACATGCAGATGACTAGATAGGGAGTTTCAACCACACAGGGAATTAATGACTAACCGTACTGGGTGTGCACACAGGCAGGCTTTGGAGCACCATGGGTTAAACTAGAGCTTCATACATCAACGTTCCACAGCTCTTGGTACACAAGCTTTCCTTATCTCCAGTAGGCATAGTTTATTCTGTCATAATATATTTGTTTTTATCTTGAATCATAAACCTGCACTTCAGCCGTGGAATTTAACAGAACTCTTCCCTAAGAATGGCTATTTCTCTCCAATGACAATAAGCATCTCCCAGGATGTGTAGCTTGGATATGATCATCATTCATGTGAATCTCTTTCATAAACAGGGGAAAAAAAAAAAAAAAAAAGGTAGTACTTGATTTAGGAACAGCAAGTTTTAGACTGGTCTTTTTGTAGCATCTGATAATCTTTACCAACAAGATCCCCCACAAGACACCAGGGGGTGGAGGGGGGGAATCTGGAAAGATATGACAATGGGTAATGGTTTTAAGCTAAAAAAAAGGGTAGATTCAAGCTAAAAAAAGGGTAGATTCAAGTTTAAAAAAGGGTAGATTCAAGCTAGACATAAGGAAGAAATTTTTTACAGTGAGGATAGTGAAACACTGGAATAGGTTGCTCTGAGAAATGATAGATGTCTCATTGCTGGAAATGTTCAAGGTCAGGTTGAACAGAGCTCTGAGCAACCTGATCTGGTTGAAGATGTCCCTGCTCATTGAAGGAATGTTGGACTAGATGACCTTTAAAGATCCCTTCCAACTTGAACCATTCTATGATTCTAAGATGTTCTAGTGAAGTAGGATCAGACCAGGGAATACTTATGCAAACTGGACATATATGGGCCCTGGGATGGAATGCATGGGGTCCATGGGCCCTGATGGTATACATCCACTAGGGCTGAGGCAGCTGGCTGATATCATTGTGAAGCCACTCTTGATAATCATTAAACAGGTATAGACTCATAGAAACCTGAAGAACTGGATGAAGGCAAATGCCACTTCTGACTTCAAAAAGGGTAAAGAGGAGTATGATACGATCCCAAGAGTGAGATTAAGATGCAAACGAGGTCAAATGCCGTATACCCAACACAGCTTTTATTAGAAAAAAATGTTAGAAAAGAGTAGCGATGGGACAGAGTGAAAATAAAAGGCAGAAATCAAACAAGTGGTTGGTAAAGAATTGCCAGAGCAGTTACCCCCACGGAGCTGCGTCTGGAGCCGTCTCAGCTTCAGGGGTGAGCGGTGGAGCAGGAGCGAGGTGGTGAGCTGGCAGGAGATCCGTAAGCAGGGGAGTCTGTGGTGAGCAGGTGAGGAAAAAGAGGACAGAGAGACCAGGGCAGTGTCGGCACCGGTTTCAATAGAGTCCGGGCTGGGTACTGGCATCCTGGCTCCTCTCCAGGCTAGCTCAGGCTCTTTCAGGTTCATGTGGGTACCACACGGGTGTCGCCTGCTCGAGGTGCCCTGCGCAACCCCAGGCAGAGGGGCTGCCGGGCCTGGGCACGGGGCCTATCCCATGTGGACACTCACACTGCACCTCCCCGGCCGGGGGAGGGGTGGGGGGCAGGCCGGCGGAGTGCCTGGGGAGTCCTCTGGAACAGCCCGTGACTCACATACGTGCTTAGCTCCTGGCCACGTGGTCCGTACCCGGACATGCTCTGCCCAGCTCACACGGCTCTCCCACGCGTGCAGTCCTCCATCCAAGGCTTTCTTAGAGACAGACACTTCATGGTTTAGTCCTTCACACATGGCTCCACCAAAGGTAAGTCGTGCTTGACCAATCTGATAAACTTCTCTGATGAAGTAACTGACCTGGTAGACGAGGAGTGAGCAGTAGATACTGTTCACTTGGACTTGAGTAAGGCCTTTGACACTGTCTCATATGAGATCCTCAGAGGCGAGCTGTTGGTACATGAGCTGGGTGAGGAGACAGTGAGCTGTACTGAAAACTGGCTGATCAGCTGGTCCTGCAGGGTAGTGATCAGTTGTATGACATCTAGCTCAAGGCCAGTAACTAGTGGTATACCACAGGGCTATTAGTCCAACCCTCTTCAGCACCTTTTTTAATGATTTGGATGACAGGGCAGAGTGTACCCTCAGCAAGTTTGCTGATGATACTAGACTGGAAGGAGTGGCTGATACATCAGGGGATCATGCTGCCATCCAGAGGGACCTTGACAGGCTGGAGAAATGGGCTGATTGGAACCTTATGAAGTTCAGCATTTAAATGGAACTAAAATTTTGCAAAACTACAACATTTTATTGATAATTTTTCCTTTTAAGTTTTAATAAGGTTTAAATTAATATAAATTTGCATAAAATATTTGTATGAAGCATAATTTGACTACTTTGTATAGTTTTCATCTTACTTATCTTTAAACATAGTAGCTGAGGTCTCTAAGCTTCTTACTGTGGGCACCTCCAACATAGCCACTTCCTGGAAGTGATTAATCTGACCTATCATGGATATCTAATTAAGCAAGAGGAGAATCATCCTCTTTTCTACATCTTTCTCCATGGGAGTCTTGGCTATTTAGCACATACAAACATTTATCTTTGAGGTACTTAGGGAAGGGATAATAAATTCTAGCACACTGCATTCTGCATATATGATATGTGAACTTTTAAGCCAGTTTTTCTTTTTTCAACAATACCTTTCAAAAACTACTGACCATTTCTTTACTACCTAACCCTTCATAACTGTTTTACCTCTTTGTCAACTTATTTTGAATAAGTTTTCCTGAAAATCCCAAAATATTTTGTCACTTGGTATTTATATCAATAAAGTATTTTCAGAGGTGTGTTCTGTTTAGGTGTTGTTCACTTTGCATGTAAGAGTAATCCCACCAACATCTTGGTTGTTTGTGGTATCGGTGGCTTTCCTCACCTTCATTTCAACTCCAGTGACATTTCAGTAGCCAAAACATAGAAATGCACCTACTATCCTTGTAGTTGTTTCAGTAGTGCTCATGCAGATTATGTATCTGCAGCCTAAGCTTGGGCAGGCTTTTTGTGCCTTCCTATTACTTTGCAATCTCAGTTTCTAATTTGCTGTCTACTATCCATTATCTTTAGGCCTTTTTCAGCACTGCAGCTTTCTAAAAGTTTTCCTCCCTTTGAATTGCATTTGAGAATATTTTCTTCAAGAAGTATTATCTTACATCTTCCATTCTGAACCACATTTCATTATTTCTTGGATGTTTCTAATTTGCCTGTATGTTTCATCTGCATTATCTTGGTTCTTTCATTCTTGCAATCCTTAATGTTTGACTATGCAACTTTGAAATCAGCAAGTAAATTTAAGCAGAAACATAGAAATATCTTTGATTACATCTTGCTGTGTTCATGATTATAATGCACCACATTGCAAACTCATGGTACAATTATGTCCATGTCCATGGACTAAGCTGCTGGGTTTCATTGATTTACATAGCTTCACCTGTATAATTTTAATTTTTCTTAGAGAAGGACTAATATGATTAATTTAGATATGTGATTTATATGCCAGAACAGTTACATTCTAGGACCTTAACTTTGGTGAATATGAATGTGGCCAAAATAATTTCTTCTAAAATAAATATCATTGAGAATAGAATATCTGAAGGTCTCCAAAGCATTACAGGTCAAATTCTAGAAAGCATTTGGGGTTTGGATTTTTGTTATTGTTGATGTTTGGGTTTTTTTTTTGTCATTAGTATGCTTGAAGTCTTCAGTCAATGGCATAACTTTGACCCTACAAAGGAATTTGCTAAGTTCTTTCAAACTGCAATTTTGTTTCTGTGAAAAAAAAAAAAAAAATAAATAATGAAGTAGCATCTCTTTATCAGAACTCTGGTGCAAAACTGAATTATTTCAAGGACTGTGAAATGTTAGGAGACTGTTCATATATTGTCTCCTGATACTAATGCACTTTGTGACAGGGGCAAAACCTTTTCCTTAGTGTAATACTTGAATTAAAATTAGTATTTTCACTATATCATTACCTAAGCTGTGTGCAGCTGGACATGACCCTACCTCTCTCTTCCAAATCAATCCCAGTCTTCATTTTCCAACTCACTACGGGTTCTGCAGCTCTCTCTATGAGCATGTGTACATTCTCAGTGACAATATACACATACTCATACAGTATAGCAGTGAACATACACATTAAATATTTTGAATAATTTTTCTATGACATTGAACATGACACTTGTTGCATGAAGGGAAGGGGGTAGGTGTGGGCAAGGGAGAGGTAAATTTAGTAAGAGACAAATCCCTTTGCTTTCTAGCTGGTCCTCAGCAATTAGAGGGGCTGGGGGCAGCTGAACTTGTCTCTTACTAGGTTCCAGTGAGCGCCGCGGCTGCGGGTCTGACCCCAGGAGCAGGAGCAGGAGCAGGAGCAGGAGCAGCACCTTGTTTGGGGTGATAGTGAACCACCAGGATAGCAACCTTTAAATAGGAACACTCTGTCCCTCTGCTTCCATCCAGTGAGCAGCACGGGCTGGTCACACACAGCACACAGGTTCCTTGTGATTGCCCGTGAGAAACACACTAGGCTGCAGACTAGCTATAGAGCTCTAAAAAGCAATTGCAATTACAATAATATTAGTTATTATTATTATTAATAATATTAATCTCCCAGGGACAAATCACTCACTGTAGCTGAAGTTACAAATCTTCCCTAAAGGCGTCCCTGCGGGGGGCATGGGGCAGGGGCGAGGAGAACAAACCCATTGGTCAGTCCCTGCAACTTGGTGCTGAATTCTCATCCCACAAACTGGGTCCAAAAAGGGATGACATTTATACCTTTTTTTTTGTTACTGATGTGTAAAGTGTGGGGATGGGGCTGTAGGCAGACAATTGTTCCATGGAATCAGCACAAAACTTCCTTATCTGCATCTGCAGGGAATAAACTGCCATGAGCTAGGTGGGTGAATGTGGTGAGCAGCCTTCACTGCATCCCACATTCCTTATCAGGGGCTGCAGGGCACAGACCACCAAATCTTCACTCAGCCCCTGTGTCTGCTCTGGCACAAGATGTTTATTTGCAGTGTTAAGCTTTGTGATTTCTAGCTGTTTTGTGCTTCCTGGGTCTGACAATACTGTAAAAAGTAATTCATCTAAGGCTTGCTTCTTTGTATTTTTTTTTTTTTTTAGTTTTATTTTTTTTTAAAATTTGTTTGTTTGTTTGTTTTTCCACTAAGGAAAATGTTGTTTTCCCTATCCCAAACTATTTAAGAACATGTTAACATTTCCTTAACATTAAGTTCTCTCAAGTGATAAAGCTAAATTTTTATTTCTTTATTATCCTGCCCTATCCTTTCTTATCCTTCTGCCAGTTGCCTATTAATATAAAGAGCTCACCTGCTATTTCTCAGCAGCTCAAATTCTAGATCAACAGTGAAAGACCTGTCTTCACCATCAACATGCTAACTGACTCCCTCAAATCAACTTATTTGGTTTATGAAGGATTTATAAAATCCATATAGTTTTTTGTTTGTTTGTTTGTTT
The DNA here is from genome assembly GCF_000691845.1 of Merops nubicus. Lineage (NCBI taxonomy): Eukaryota > Metazoa > Chordata > Aves > Coraciiformes > Meropidae > Merops > Merops nubicus. The sequence continues at coordinate 11,490 of NW_008631462.1, read as the reverse complement.
GTTTTTTTAAAGTATCATTAGATTTATATTTACTATGTTTTCTCTTTAACATAATTTTTACAAATTGAAGCAAATTTTACACTCATCTGCAGTTATATGGATGTCCATCAGAACTGATTCTAAAACCTGATGTCATGTTTGACCTCTTCCTTTCTTGTGCATCAAGGGTTCTGAATGAGAGGCTTCGGGCAGCAGAGTCAATAGTTTTGCTATTTTGTATCTGAATTAATTTAGAACATTTGAGTCAATACAATCTAACTTTACTGGTGGTTATGGTACATTTGGAAGATTTCTGTAACATCTTCTAGTAACAGCTTGATAATAAAAAGGTGGGATAATCAGCACATGGTTTACTTACAGTTTTCATAGTTTCAAGTTACAAAAACACAGCAAAATGACTTCAAATGCTTGTCAAAGTCAATTACTGACTTGATTGGGATGTGGTACATTGATAGGTAATATACTAAAGTATATTAAGCTATGTTATTGTTTATTTTAAAGCAACATGTTAGCAGAGAAAGTATTGGGAAAGTCAGTTTGTATAACTGAACTTAAGGGTGGTCAATTTCAACAGGACTTTTTTATTTTTTGATTTGGCCATTGATGGTGCTACATATATGCTATGTATCTGCTTAAACAACAAAGTTGGGGGTTTATTTTGCCTTTCTGTTTTGCCTTTTAAAAATAACTTGTTACTGTAAAACTGTAACAAGTTGTTTTGCTGATTAACAAAATTAGTCTCGTGTAACTGTACTACAAACAAAACAATGAGGTTGGTTTTATGATGAGTTATATCAAAGCACACACTGGTTTTATATAAATTTCAAACAAAAAAACCCCAAAGACTAAGTAAACAAATTTCCTTCACAAGTACAGGGTTTACTTGTTTGCCATGGTAAAAGTATAATAACACTCCTTTTTCTTATCTAATTCTCATGTGTTCCTTCATCCTCAGATCATATGATAGTTAACAGTTCCAGGTAAATGTTAGGATCTGATCAGATTTGA
>NW_008631462.1:0-10451 GCF_000691845.1 Merops nubicus | reverse complement strand
CCTGCTGAGGCTGGGAAAATGAGGAATGTGTCTTGAAGGCAGGGGAAATACACATGTGCCATATATCCTGGCAAGAACAGTGCTTAAGTGACTTCTGTGGTTGAAGAAGTGACAACATCATATCAGGATAAAAATGATTACTTGATAAACAAACCGCCAAACATTTAAGGTTCACCATGTCAAATATGTGGAGGCATGCAGACTCCTCCTTTCCTATGTTTGCTAAATAATGTACAGAGATAATCTCCAGAGAAAGGATAAAAATCTAGGTCTTCAAGACGCGTCTTCTTATGCCTGCAAATGTATGTATTTTATATTGTGCTAATAATGAAAAACTGTGTGAGAAAGTCCAGATGTAACCTCTGAAATCAAACAGGGAGACAGGAAAAAAGCTCCCTTTACCTTAGTAATTTCTGGATGCATAGCACAGAGCTAGGATTTGCACTAGAATTCACAGTATTTAGTTTTGGATATTCTCCATCTTATTGATGAGAGCACAAAATGTTGCTGAACAGTCAGAACTTTAAACAAGCAAGATCTTCTTCCTGTTATTTAATTCCTTTTAGCTGATCTGGGCTCCATCCAGCCCAAGCGATGATGACATATCCACTACTCTATATTCACTTTGTTAAAAGGATTAGCAAAAGCCAGTGCATTCATGAGACTCTTCTTCTAAGACAAGTAAACTTTGGAGTTCAAATGTATGTTTGTTTCTTTTTAATTATTTTAATTTTTCTATTTGTCCTTGCAGTCTTAGTGTTGTACTTTCAATGAGAAAATCAGACTCTTGTTATTTAAGTACATAGCTTATGAGTTCTCAATTCCACTGCAGTATTTAATATCAAAAGAGGAAAGATCCTCATTATATATCATGAGCTGTTTCAGCTGTTTGAAAAACCCAGTATTTTCTCATGATTCCATGTTGTCTGGCTTAGCATTAGAATCTGCCTCTGCCACTTCAACACAGTAGAAGACAACTCCTTCTGCCCTTGCAGATGGCCTGGCATATGTTTGGATTTTGTTCCTTGGACCATCAATAGCAGTACCCCAACAAATTAAATTGGGTGTGGGCTTACCATAAAAAAACAGAGTGAGTCATGAATTTCATCAGCACTCTGGCATTAAAATGCTGAACATGCATCTCTTAGTAACAGCACAAATATCAAACAGAAGGAGTGACAAAGTGTAATCCTATGGGATATGCACTAAGAAATCTTCCTTAGAGGTATCACATGTATTCAGGGAAAGGATTACTCATGTCATGGTTAATAGAGAGCACTGATCCAGCACATGTCTGTATTTGCAAGTGAGTGGCAACTGTTACTGCTGAAATACTCACATTCCATGTATGCATGGCTGAAGAAACCAGTTAGCATTCATAATGCCAGGTGACAGAAGCTTTCTCTACAAGATGTCTTATTTGCTTGTGTGGTCAAAGTACATGGAGACAGCCACCCAGAGTGTGTATTTCATCAATTAAGGTGAAATGTTTTCTAAAAAAAAAACCAAAACCCCAAACAAACCCAAACCAAAAACCAACAACAACCAAAAAACACCAACAAAACCCAAAACAAAACCCCTCAGTGAAAAGCAAAAGGAGAGAGAAGAAAAACACAGAAGCAAAGAACAGAGCTGAGTATCCTTGTGTGTTGGAAAGATAAAACAATGGCACTGAAATCAGAGAATCAATTCTGCTATTTTAAAGCACATTGATTCAGCCAGGGAAGTTATGGCAAAGATCCAAGCAGACAAGAAAAGTGACCGAGGTGATGTTTTTGTCTTCTGGCTAGAGTCTAGAGGGAAATAATTTTTTGCTGGAGGAATTCTGAGGCTTCAGTAATACCACAGTATCAATAAAGACTGAGTGATCTAAATAAGAAATTAAGCTTGTAACCCTGCAGTTAATTCAGAGCATTTTTATCAATTATCAGCCTGTAATTAGCTGGTGCACTAGTGATGTTTTAATACTGTGCAGCACTAACTTAACAAACCGATCCTTTTTCAACACATTTTCCTTAAAGAACAGCCACTGGTGAAGGTTTCCATGACACATTATATTTAAGCCATTTGTTTTTACTGATTGCTTAAATATTTACAGCATGATGTGTCAACCTCTTCCCTTCAGATACAGTTATGTAGTTTTCAATGCTTTGTATGTTATCTGAATATACAAGAAGAAGATAGTGAGCGCATGTATTAACAGCTGTTAGAGACATACGGCATTTTGAAAGATGGTGCAAAACTTTACACACATGGATGTACACATGCAGCTCTATTTCTTCATTTGACAGCAGACATTACTATAGTCTACGGTTTTTGTTATGCAGAGCTTATGGAAAAAGGCAGTTTCCAGTAAACTCAAGTGAACAGCAGGAAATGAAAGTATTCTCATCTTTTCTTTTAAAAAGTATATGTATTTCTAAATAAAACTAAGAACTCTACTGTTTGGAGAGCTGTAAATATTTGGCTCAAATTTTAAATAGGCTCATGTGCAAACCTGAAAAGCATGTCATTCATTAAAAATGAATGGTAAGTTTTCCACTAAGCAAAACAAAATTTGGCCTAAATGGACAAATACTTCTTGAGCCAAGACAGACTAGCCTGCAGATTATGCTGTTGAGTTACTCTCCTCAGCAAAGGTGTCTTTTGAAATACTTGTTCATTTCTCTAAAACAAAATATCTCAGTCAAAAAGCATTGTATTTTCAGTGGTCAGAAATATGATCTTATAAACTCAGGCAGTTTCTTTGGCCTTTGACACCATCCTTGACACCGGCTGTGGTAAGACTGAATGTGACTATCATTTTCTGGATGTGCTTATATATCCCAGTGCACACTTGATGTACAACATTGCTGTAATGAGATGACATTTTTCAACTCATGGCCGAGACTGTCAATATAGGGCCCATAGGTGAAAATGATGCAACAAAAGGGGAATCTTAAATGTAAATGCAAGAGCTATGTTGCTCTTTTTTAATGCAGAAACAGACTGGAAACTATACTCTAGTATAAACCTTTCTGTTAACTGCACCAAATAAGCAAAATCCTGGAGCCATGAATTCATCAACTGAATTGGGAATTCAAAACAAGAAGAGACCTATTTTCAACTGACATTTTAAAATACTTCTTCATCAAGCAAAAGTTTTTACATTAGTGCTTTCTTTGATAAAAGATTATTTCTTTATAGGAAAAAATCCATTAAGTCATATTGTAAGATGATTTGAATGTAAAATGACAAATGCATGTAAATTAGTATTTTCAAAGTAAAGATGCAGTGAAAGCTTTCCTAAGTGCTCGTTCTAAATTACTTTTATTGGGTTTAAATGGAAAATAAATAGCCTGGTTTATGCCTACTGTTACTTTTAATTTTTCTTTGGCAATTTGTAGCCATTGACAATATCCAATGCCTCATTTGAAGAGAAAGTGAGCCAAATTTTGCCTTCTTTGAATATTTTAATGATTTATTGAATTTAAGAAGTCATTGCAAATGCCATCATGTGCTTTTTTTTTTTTTTTTCCTTTTTAAGCTTCCTGTTAGGGAACTTTTCCCCAGCTGGGTTACTTTCAAATATCACATCAAAGAAAAGAAATTTTTCATTTCAGTTACACTACTCTTCATTCCTATAGAAAAAATCCTAAGACTGGTTCTAAAAACTTTCTCCACAAAAGGAGTCAACACTCTATCTTGCAGCGTATTTTAGCTGAGCTATTGACTCCAGAAATTATTAATAGTATTTAAATTCCAAGTTTCTTATGGATTCTCTTTAATAATGTATGGGTTATGAGGTTGAAGGAAGAAAAAGGCAGTCTTAATTTTCATTTATGGCTTAATAGCACTTTTGCTGGCTTTTTGTTTGTTAGTTGTTTGTGTTTTTTGTTTGTTTGTTTGTTTGTTTGTTTGTTTTTAATTGACAGTTACTTTGTTATTTGTAGCTTTGTCACATTGATTACATTATTTTTTAAAAAGAAGTTCTACCTCAGAAGTATTTTCCTCTTCTATTATCATAACTGCTGGGAAGAAAATGCTTTATTTCTTTGTTGTTTTATACTTCTATAACATAAGTGTGTATTTGGTCTTCTATATTTGTATGCTTTTATTTTCTGGCACTTTTATTTTGTGACGTTTGAGAAAGGCATTGTCCTTGAGACAATTAATAACTTTTGTTCCTTTAACAACTATTGTTGTACTGCATCACTTCTAGGCAGAGATGTCTGGGTTTCTTGTCATAAGTGCAAGTAGGGAAAACCCTCCAAACAGGACTGGTTTCATACAAAGTTTCTGTTTGCAAGATATATTGATAATATGAGGGACAGGAAGAATCACTTCTGTCTCGTTTTGCTCCAGATCACAAAACTAGTTCAGTTGGACAGGTTATTAGTTATGAGGCCCCTTCACACCTAAAAATCTAGTTCTTATCTTCATCTGTGAATAAATGCCACGATGTGTCCAGTTCTTATGTTGCAGAAACAATCATGGAATGTGCATGCAGAATGTAAAATTTTATAAGCCATCTTACTATAAAGGCTTTCATCTTTACTGCAGAAGAATGAAAAATAAAGGCATCTGGAGACATATCATCACCTACTGAATATAGTCAGTGATAATGTTCATTTCAGTAAGAGCGGAACTAGACCTTTAATATTCAGCACCAAAATGTTTACATAATGACCACCTTTATGAAACAGTTTTCCTCATGTCAGACATCTGCAGTTACTTTTATATGACTTATTCCTGAATCTTTTATAGCCAGATTATAATTTGATAAACCCATACATAATATAATATTCTATTTCCAAATTAGTGTTTCAAGAAATGCAGTTCACGTTTTTTTTTAAGATGCACAGAACCAGCATGTTGAATACATTCTGAGAAAAAACTTTTGAAGAAATATCTTTCTTTTTTGTAGTCTATCAGTCCACAGAGTGCTGTTAAGATATTTGTTCTGAGATAAATAATCTCTATTACCTTTTCTAGCCTGTTTAAATTTCAAAGGACAAAATCCCCATGCTCCCTTGATTACTTTCAGAAAAACAAGAACTCAGTCAAAATGGCTGCATGTTTCAAACAAGAGAATTAAAGTGTCTGGAACCTGCTCTCTGAAGCAGGGATATTAACATGGATAGGATAAATAGTCATCCCAGGTATAGGTCCTTTCTTCTCCAAGTGTTATTTCACAGCTGTAAGTGAGCGTCTTCCTTTTGCTATGTGCTTATACCTGTTCTCTAGTTTGACAAGAGCCCAGTTGTGATCATGAAGTGACAGGGACACAGAGCAAGCTGCCCATGCATATTACTGTTAAATTACTTTAGGCTGAAATATTAGTAATTGCAGTTACTAGAAGGCTGATGTGGAACAGCACTATTTCTTGGGAGCTGCACACTGCAGAAAGAGAGATGCTGACTAAAATGCAAATTTATTCTTGTGAAAAGCCATAGAATACTTTTAAATTTTTTATTTTTTTTTTTAAGATAAAAGATTCTTAGTCAAGCAAACAGCTCGAAAAGCAACAAACTTGCATTTTTTTTTATGAAGACTCAGATAACGGTGCTTCTGTTTTGTAGCTTTCCCTGTCTTGCTTCAAATTTCACCTGGAGAAAAATAAATTAATAAATAAAAGGATTTAATTTTTTTTTTTCCATCATTTATACAGTATTATAAAATACATGACATTTTATTTTCTCAGAATTACAGAGAGTTTGAAATTCTGCAGAAAAGGTGGGTAAGAAAAAAATAGTTAACATTTTGAAGCCATATGGGAGTAATGAAGAAAACATTTCTACTCTCTTTGGGTGTCACTAAGCAACACCTTCAGAATAAAGAGAATAGTTGTTATCTGAATTGCTAGCTATCAAGCAGCCTTGTACAGGATATTTTGTGATTATTTTCAGACATTACGACACTCACATTCTCTTCCTTAAATTAGTTACTTAGGCTTCTACTTCTACCTATGTATTTACATACCTACATTTGCATAGGCTATTTTGAACAATAGTAGGGTTTTTTTTAAGAAATTTTGGAAAGGAAACATTTTTTTTCTTACCTGACTACTTCTGAAAGTATAAACTTACAAATGAACTGGTGGCAAACTCCTTTTTTCCCTGTGAACCTTCTGACTCATTTTCAGATGTCTCTCTGCCCGTATCTCTTAGTAAGCAAGACACAGCTCTATGGGCATTTTTAAAACTTTATTTCCTTTAATGAAGACAGCAAATGAGAGAAACTTATGAGATGTTTTAAACTGCCAGAGCATTGAATACTTGAATTGTATACAAACCAGTTTGCAAGTGTTTTGCTTCCCCATATGTACTGCTGTCATAACATCTAAAGTCTCATCAGAAAGCTCATTATGTAGTCCTTGTGATTGAGTCATGTGGTAAGTGGATTGGAGGAGAAGGGCTGGAGAAAAGTCTTCTATTTTTCCAAACGATATTTTCCTGATAAATCCTTACACTATATGACTTTTAGAAGCTCTAAGGAAAGCCAGTTACTTCCTCTTCCCCCCCCATTCCCCAGTAGTTACTATACATTTGTACCTCATCATGAAACTAAGGAGTTCTCTCTTACCAACCTTAATAAACTTTAACTAGATTCATAGGGGTACAGGCAGGAAAGGATTTAAATATTTGTCATACAGCTGTTTAATTCACATCCTCAAAGCCCAAACACAGTTTCCATTTAGCCTTGGAAATATGTGGTTGCTGGAGTTTCCCCTATGCCATTTCACTGGAATTTCATGCCACCTTTCTGTGCATGGCCATGGGCATACATGTTTGGCAATGTTGATGAGTTCAGCACCTACAGCTTTCTTGTAATATACAGCTTTCTTACTTGCAATACCCCATCCCATAGTCACAGTAATTACATGCTTATCAGATTAATCTCTGTAGAAAATGTGCCTGGCAGATGTGGTACCCTTTATCCATGGCTCAGGAGTTCATTAACTCCACATTAGTTCTTCATGTAACTGGCAGAGCAGGATGAAGATTGGTATTTTACATACGATAACTCAATATGCACTTTGCTAGCACAAATGAGTCATAGGTTTCAGTGAGGAAGAAGAGTGATGTGGTGGGTTCTGACCCCTGATTCAACAAATAGTGGGAATAAACCAGTAAAATGTCACTATCGTACAAAGAGGTGAAGAACTACTGTCTGAGTTTAAGGATCATATACACAATAATATCTATCTATATATATACACATAGAATCATAGAATGTCTTGGGTTGGAAGAGACCTTTAAAGGTCACCTAGTTCAACCCTTCTGCAATGAGAACCCTCCTTCAACTAGATTACGTTGTTCAGAGCCCCGTCCAGCCTGACCTTGAATGTTTCCAGGGATGGAGTATCTATCACCTCTATATATTTCTTTATAAAAGTTAATCTGCCAGCTGAGTGAAGAGAAAGGTACAGAAAATAGAAAATCTAATCTTCAGTACCACTTTTACATTGAGAAAAAGGAAAACAAAGAACTAGGATGAAACTCAGGGCTCAACATAGATTCAGGTACTATGTTTAAAGCATTCATCATCACACCTGAAAGAACAGGTGAAAAATGTAAAACTATGGAGTACTTTGCTTATGCTTAACTGATTCTGAAATGTCACTGAATTAAAAGCTTCACAATTTTTTTTCTGTGCTGAAGCAATTTCTCATTTTATTGCCATATGATTTTATTTTTTTTTATTTGCTTAAGTTTTTAAGAAAAATGTGGTTTACTAGGGAGAAAGTAGAAAGGCAAAATGGCCTGTTACAGACTTCCCTTGGTTTACTGTCAGGTTTGTACACCAATTTCCTACCCATACAATGGGGTAAAGAGGGAGAATGGACCTATTTTTTCCTGAAGATGTAGGGTGAGATTTAATTTGTTGAAATGTGTGATGATATCTTGGAAGAGAAACAATCACACATTATTATTCTATCCCTGAAAAAAATAGTATATAGACATAAAAGAGTAATAAACCACTGTTATTCTAGCTGTGAGAAGACTCAGGGCCCAGATTTTGAAAATTGTTGGCCTACACAGTGTTATTACATTTAAATTTAATTACACATAAATAAAAGGGGAAAAAACCCCAACAAACAAACCTCAAAAACATAAGCACAGGTGGTTTATCTCAGTCATTTTGCATTAAAAGTCACTGACAAAATTATATTTCTAATATATCATAAAAATAGAAAAGGAGAAAGGAAGAGAATCTTTTTAGAAAGGGACAACTTTAGACAACCAATGACTGTGAGTGATTTAGTCATTCTGAAAAAATCAATTTATTGCAGAAATTGTTATCTGTTATATATAGCACAGAAATATACATTATGGTGGATGCTGGAACTTGCAATTTTAAAAAATGTATTGGGATATTAGATCTTCACAGATCTGAAAGTAAAGAGAGAATACACTAAAATGTCTTCAGCTTTTTGCTGAAATACTGTTTGAGCAGTATGCCTGTGAGATTATGAATAACTGGTATTTAAATTGAATATCTGCTAACAATCCAAATTTACATTCATATCAGAATTATTGATTTTTTTGAAAGCAGAGGAATCTCCACATATGTAGGGCCTTGTTTCCACTCTCATATTGAACCTGTGCGCTGCCAGATCAACCACAAATACAAGGGTAATCTTCATCTGATGTCAGAACATAATAATCTTGTTTTTCAATCAGCACAGCATACAATCCCTTGCAGATATGATGTCTATGTTGTCCATAATGAATTAGCTTTCTTTTTTTCCTGCCCACACATAGAAAACTTCTCAGTGGGTAAATGACTGTTTTCTTTTATGTGGTCAAATTGTTTAAATCATTTTAGTCTGCTCTGTTATTCTACAATTTTGAGTCATTATATCCATATGATCCAGTGGGGCAATTTAGAATTATAGAATGTTTTAAGCTGAAAGGGACTTCTAGAGGTCATCTGGTCCAACCTCCCTACACAAGCAGGGACATCTCTACCTAGATCAGGTCACCTAGGCCCTATTAAACCCACTCTTGAATGACTTCAGGGGTGGTGCCTCCACTAACTCTGGGCAGCCCATTCCAATGATCTATCACTCTTATATTAATAAGTTTTTTTCTAATATTGAGTCTAAATCTATCATTTCCTGGTGTAAAACCATTACTCCTTGTCCTATCATTACAAACCCTTTTGAATAGATCTTCCCCCACCTTCATGTAGGCCTCTTTCAGGTACTGGAAGGTCACTATGAGATCTCCCCGGAGCCTTCTCCAGGCTGAACGGCCTCAACTCCCTCACCCTGTCTTCATATGAGAGGTGCTCCAATCCGTTGATCATTTTGGTGGCCCTCCTCTGGACTCGCTCCAATATGTCTACATCCTTCTTGTGCTGGGGGCTCCAGAACTGGACACATTACCACAGGTGAGGTCTCACCAGGGCAGAGTCAAACAGCAGGGTCACCTCTCTTGATCTGCTGGCCACAGTTCTTTTGATGCAACCCAGGATGTGATTTGCCTTCTGAAGTGCGATTGTACTTTGGTGGCTCATGTCCAGTTTTTCATCCACCAGCACTCCCAAGTCCCTTTCCACAGGGCTGCTCTCCAGTAAAACCTCTCCCAGCCTATACTGATAGTGCTGGTTACCCTGGCCCAGGTGCAGGACCCTGCATCTGGCCTTGTTTGAACCTCAGAAGGTTCATCTAGGCCCACCTCTCCAGTCTATCCAGGTCCTTCTGGATGGCATCCTATCCCTCTAGTCATATCAAGTGCACCTCCCAGTTTGGTAATCTCTGCAAACTTGCTGAGGGTGCACTCAATGCTGCTATCAATACCATTAATGAAGATTTTAAACAACACTGGTCCCAACACAGATCCCTGAAGGACACTACTTGTCACTATCCTCCATCTGGACATCGAGCCATTGACCATCACTCTCTAGATGAGACCATCCAACCAGTTCTTTATCCACTGAACAGTGCACCCATCAAACTCATAATCCCCCAATTTAGAGATTAGGATGTTGTGGGGACCATGTCAAAGGCCTTGCAGAAGTCCAGATAGATGACATTCATAGGTCTTCCCTTGTTGACTGATGCAGTAGAAGGCGTCTAGGTTGGTCAGGCAGGACTTGCCCCCAGTAAATCTGTGCTGACTACCTAGGATTAGCCCCTGGCCTCCATGTGCCTTAGCATGTCTTCTAGGAGGATCTGTTCCATGATCTTCCCAGGCACAGAGGTGAGGCTGACAGGTCAGTAGTTCCCCAGGTCTTCTTTTTATCCTTTTTAAAGATGGACACGATGTTACCCTTTTTCCGGTTACTAGAGACTTCACCTGACTGCTGTGACTTCTCAAATATTATGGAGAGTGGCTCAGCAACTGCATCAGCCAGTTCCTTCAATACTCTGAGTTGCATGCCATCAGGTCCCGTGGACTTATTTATGTTCAGATTCCTCAGGTAGTCATGAACCCTGTCTTTGCTTACAGTGGGAGAGACTT
>NW_008631461.1:53879-78413 GCF_000691845.1 Merops nubicus | reverse complement strand
GAGGGCTTTGTTTTATTTTATTTTAAACGGGGTCCGTGCAGGCGGACTCGACTTTGCTCGGTTAAGCTATGCGATTTTTTTTCGCTCTATCCCACGAGAATCTTTATTTTCTTAGTTTTCCCCTCGCTCCGCCTCCGATAAGGAAATGAGCCTTGTCTAGACGCCCAGCACACCCCCTCCTCCCCCGTGGGCAACGAGTGGGGCTCGGCTCCGGCCGCCAAATCCTCCTCGGGGCCGAGCCGGGGAACCCGCTGAGCCGGGTGGGGAAGGGGAGAGATAGCCCTGTTCCCTGGGATTCCTCTGCCACATCCCTGCCCACGGCCCTCCCTGGGAGAGGGTTTTCAAACACGGGGAGGGGGGTGTAGTACCCTCGGTCCCCCCTCTGCTTTCCCAGCCAAGGGAGTGTGATGAATAACCCCCTGCGGTCCCCTCCCGGGGCACAGCGACTGTCCCCGCTGTCCCGACCCCGCTCCCCGGAGCCGGGTTACCAGCCCTGCCTGAACCCGTTTAAATTAAATCGTTTTTTTCTTCATCCGTCTAGAAAAAACGCCGCATCCACACCGCAGAGTTTGGTTTCTATCTGACAAATCCACGCGTTTGTCGCTAGTGTCGGTCTGCAATGGCAAAATCATTTCATTAGGCTTCGTTCATGCTTTCAAAGTACCTTTAGTTTTTTTTTCCACCCTTCTTTGCGTAAAAAGCTCCTCGCCGTCTCGGGCTCTGGCAAAAACCAGCGTGCGGGTAATCGCTGCACATCCCGTTGCGCTCCTTCGGCCACCAGCTCGAATCAGGATTCGATCTCGGTTTCACCGTCAGGTTTCCAACAGGGAGATCCCAGACCCCCCCTTCCCTCCCCAAAAAACGCCCTGCAAAGCAAAGGCGAAAAGCTGATCCCGTGAAAACGATGAGCATCGCTTCTTCCCGGCCCTTTTCCCACCTGGCCAAAACCACGACGGGAATGAGATGCGAGGGGCAGAGAGCTGCAGGAACCCGACGGTAAACCCGGCGTCTTGCTGAGCAAGAAGGATGGTTTCAGGTGCGCTTTTGCTGGGGAGACATGGGCTCCCCATCCTGCGCGCTTTGGCGCGGAAAGGGGCACAGACCGGCCCGGGGACCACTCTCCGGTTTAAATCTTTTCCCTCAGTGACAGAGGGGCAACCATTAAATTTTTAAATGTTTTTTTTCCCCTCTCGCAAGAGCCCGCACGCCGCAGGGACAGATCTGCGCGTCCCGGCTGCAGTTTCCCCGCGGAGCACCGAGCTGAGCCGCCACTCGCTCCTCTCCCGGGGGGATAACCCGGCATTTGGAGCCCATCCCTCCTCCCTCGTTATTTCCCCGTCTCCCTTCCGAAACCCTCGCCTGTGCAGAGGGCAGGACCGCCTCCATTAGTTAAAGAAGATCCTAGGGGTGCCCGGTATCGTTGCCGAGACCCTCAGTCCCCATTCCCAGCCCCACAGCTCCTTGCCCGGAGCTGCTGCCCGACCCGAGGTACCCGCCGTGCTGCTCTTGGCTCGAAAGCCTCGGCAGGAGAGGAGTTAAAATATTTTTCTTATTTTTTTTCCCTCCCTTGTAGAAGAAAACAGCTTGTTCTGTGTAAAAACAACCCGTGTTTCTCCTCTCGGGCAGGGTCGCCGGAGCGCCCGGTGATGCCCTGCGAGCCCATCGCGACTTTACAAAGGCTCTGCTCCTTCGCAACCTTAGGCGATTATCAGCTCTGCTTTCAGGCTTTTTTCCCCTCCCTCTCTCTCCTCTGCTGCACATAATGATCGTGGTCTCCCCGCTGGATTCACCCTCTCTTTGCGCTCCCCGCTTTCGGAGCATCCCCGATCCCCGGGCGCTATTTCTGCGGCGGGGGCATCTCCCTCCCCGGAAAAACATCCGCCGAGCTAGCACGGCAGAAACCCAGGTACCCGAGATCCAATTTCCCAACAAAAACATCTCAATGTCACCTACACCGAGGAGGTGGCTCCTCGGGAGCAAAACGCGAGGCGTTTTAAACCCATTAGGCATCTCCCAGATGCAAATCCGCTGGTGGGAAGAGAAAGGCTCTATTAAGACCCGAGGGCTGACAATTAGATTATAGTCCAATTGCCAGTGGATAATGTGCTAAAAGCTTTCCCACTTAGTGTAACTCCTCGCTGAAAATTATTCACACTTTGCAGGCTGCTGCCCTCCAGGACGGGAAAGGTCTTTGTCCAGGGAGAGCGCCGGCACGGCCAGACGGACAGACGGACACATCCCATCCTCAGCCAAAACCACGCGGGGAATTTGTTTCTGCTGAGAGCAGAGGAGCCCGCAAACACACACGCTGCAAACGTGCGGGTGGAGATGGATCCACAGGCGTTTGGACACCCGTTCAGCTGTGTGAGACTCTGCCCAGGCACAAATACACCGTGCCGATGTGAGATGCTGCAGACTGGGTATGATGAGACCTTAAAGTCCCACCTCAAGTGCAGAAAATCTACTATAGTTTTCATATAAACCTTCATATAAACCTTCGTGGAAGCTGCCACAGTTTTATTTTTTAAAAAAGCCTCAAGGTTGGGCACTCCACTGATTTTTAATTTTTTGTTTTGTTTAAAACCATCACTAAAAGCTGCTGAAGTTTTCACTAAGGGTTTGTACTCCTAATACTCTGCAGCTACCATCTGAAGCAACATCAAGCCACACAAGGCTCCAGACGTTGATCATTTGATTCAAATATTGCAAAATCTCTTTAGTTTTTAAGATTACCCCCAGAAAAAGTTGCAATGAAGGCACAAAATGTTCTTTTTTTGGCTAACGATGCTGTGCCTGTCCCTGCCAAAGGGACAGAGGCTCCTTCCCAACCTGGGGCAGACTGAAGGGGAGGTCCAGGGCAAGGTTGGGGTCCCCAGAGCAAGAGGCAGCAGGGCCTTCTTGCCTCCATGCAAGGAGGCACCTTTGCCTCATTTCACATCCCGTGTACCAGAAGCCTTTTATTTTTAAGCTTTTTTCTAAGCCTTGGGTTTTTTTAGTTAATTAGCAAACAAATTTGTCTTGCTCAGCTTTCCCAACATCATTTCACTGAAACCCAAAGCAAATCAAATCATCCCCACCAGCACCCAGAACAGCCAAGACCAACACAACACACCATGTGCCTGCGGTGACCAAGCACCCGCTTTGGATTTGGGGGTTTAAAACTGTAGTCACCAGTGTTACAAAAAGCCACGTGATCTTTAACACTCTTTTTATGCATCTGTTTCAAACCAAGACCCTCAAGAGCCCTTCCACCTGTTTTGCAGAGGTAAGAGGAAATATGTGTTGAATTAACTGGCAGAGCTAAGCAGGAAGGCTGATGTGTTGGAGGGATGGTTCAGAAAAGCTCCTTCACAGGTCATAAAAAAGAATAATCAGAGAATACAAATTTTTCTATTTACAGTCCAGCTACTTTGCCAGAGGGGACTGCATTTCAAAGGATCTCGTTGCCTGGTTTCTTTACACCAAAAAAACATTTTAAATTTCTTTACACACCAAGCATTTCAGAACGCTTTTCAAATTTTATCAACCATAAAACATGATTTGCTTGCTCAGGAATATTATTGAACATGCCAAGTGTGTCTGTGTAGGAATTTCTATACGTGTATCTCCAGTACCATGCATTTAAACTTGCCCAGCAGTGCTTTTCTTAGGTGCCTTCCACAAATCATCAGAAGCAACCTGCAATCTGCCACAGCCCAAGATTTACTGTAAGCTGAAACCACTGCTTTGAACCAAAACTTTGGTGGAAATCAAGGCTTCTGTATTTCAGGGCTCATTTTAGAGATGTAAAAATGAATGTCAGTGATGTGGAAGATGTTAGCTGGAGCATCTGAAAAAAATCTCTTCTAGTTCAGGACTTTTGAAGTCTCCTTGGAGTTCTTTCCTAGAGATAGGACCGAGCTCATTCTTGACTTCCAGCTTGAAGATAGAAGTCAAGACGTGGCTCCTGGCAGACTGCAAATTTGCAATGACTGCCTCTCTTTTCATCAAGTCTGATGGCCCTTCCAAAATTTTTGGCTTGCAGTTTCCAGAAGAGCTGTCCCTGCAATTGCTTGTTGGTCGAAACAATCTCTGGCTACTAAGAGATGTGATTGGGCAGTGGACAAAGTACTTGAGCTCCTAAAACAATATTAATGTCTTTTTTCTGTGTGTCTGACAAATTAAAACACACTCACAAAATAATTTTCTTCCAGGCCTTCTTGACTTCTTCCATATTTCATTAAATATTTTATTGAAAACGGAACATAATTTAGCACTTCTGAGCTTTATAAAGCAATTTGAATTTAAATAGGTCTTTAGTTTGCTAGGAAATATTAATAGTTATAACAGTAATATTTAAAATATTAATAGTTTGCTATTTAAATAGTTTTGAAAATTGCATCTCTAAGAGATATTAATAAACAATACATTTTTAATGAAAAATATTTAGAACAAATTCAACTAAAAGCCTCAAGGAACTTTTTTTTTTGGTTTAAAAATGAAATCAGGCTTTACACAGCAGTCAGTCTCAAGATGATCACATGCACATGATGAAAAAGGGCAATTTTTTCCTTCAACTTTTGCAGGCCTTGGACTGGTAGGAGAATTTCAGAGTTGCCTATAATGGCCATGTGAAAATAGGAATAGCGGGAAGTGTGGCGAAGGATAAAAACCTCAAGAACTAAGAAAAAACCTTTTCTGGCAGATGCTTAAACTATATATTTTATTTTTTTTTTTTTCTAAATAGAAGAGTCTCTGGTTTTGGGTCTCCGGTTTGAGGTGTCTTGGGTGTTACTTACTTCATCTAGATTTATAGTTCCTTGACACTTCTTTTGTTGTGTCCAAAGTTTTGTCCCGAAATATCCGAAGCTAAGAACCTAAAATTAGAGACTGCCTTTGAAACTGCTGACCTCTGCATATTTTCCCTGTGAACATACAGCTTTTTTTCAAAGACAACGAGTTTTGCTTTGAGGGCCAGTGGTGGAAAGCATTAAAAAAAGACTATCAGCCATGTTCCAGAAGCTTTAGTAGAGGATGCTTCCAGTAACGTGTCTGTATTTTGTGTCTCACCTGGTAGATGTAAAGGAAAACAGTAGTTTAAAGACAAAAGGGAAAAGAAAGAAATGTTTTAAAAACTGAGGAGCTAGAAGGTGAAGGTGGAACAAAGAAGATTTCATTGCTGGCCTAGCGAGCTGGAGAAGTGAGAAGCGGCGTCGTGATTTACAGCTCTCCCAGATCATCCAGAGCAGCTTGTAATAAAGTGTGTTCTATAGCCCGGGAGCAGCGCTGCTGTCACCAAGAAGCTGCTCCAGCAGCCTTCTGCTGCCTTGAAGCCTCACAGTCACGATCCCAGCCACCTAACCACGCAGATGGGGCTGCCAGAGATTTCTGGCTTCTTTCCACACTGGAAGGATGCGAGGAGAAGGATTCCCACCCCGTGGCGTGGTGAAAGGCATGGCCTTTTGCTTATTTTAACAATACATAGAACAGGGTTGGGGGTATCCTGGCATGAAAAGGACTATTTTGGTTTTAATTTCATTTTATTTTTCAGCCTGCAATTTCAGAAGGGTTGGGGGTTAGGGCTTGGAAAACTTATTTCACTCCCCGTAACACACCGCTGATTTATTTGGCAACAGCTAAGCTTGCAGAGGGAAACTAAGCTTATTTGACATAACATGGTCATAAATAACTCTGAAGGAAAGAGATTCACAAGTTGGTGTAATTCTCAGCGTGTGCTTTGCTGGCAGGCTGGCACTGAAAGGGTTTTTATTTCAGTGATGTGAAGACAACTGCACGAGTAAAGGGCTTCCTGCCCTGCCCATGTGGGCTTGCAGGAGGAGCCAGCTTGCTTCCATTAAATATATCAAAGGGAGGAAACCAATCAACCTGGAATTCACACCCTAAAATGTGGCTACAAGCCAGGTAGGTTGCCATCAGCTTTCAAGCAACCAGAGGTGAAAATCTGGCCCCTTTAAAGTTAACAGTTCATTTAGTGTGGATCAGAGGAGAACTTCAACCAATCCTTCAGTTCGACCTCACTGAGCCTCTCAGGGAGATTCAGGCTGGTTTTAGAGCTCAACTTGGTGACTCTTTTGCAGTATTCATGGTCAACCTTAAAGCTTCCAGCAACAGTGATTGTGGTAATGAAAACACAAATCAATTAGGCTTCTGGGTGACACAGAAATCACCATGTCCCTGCATAAGATTATAGTGGTTTATATCTAATATAAATAAATGTGTAGCTTTTGCTAATGAAGAACATTCAGCTTGCAGTGTTTGAGTTTGTTAGCTTAAAATATGGCTCAGTGAGAATAAATAAGGTGTTAGCTTCAAGTGCTCTTGCAGGATACAAAGCTGGGCTGGGTTATTTGAGGTACAGGAAAGGTTTACAAAATCTGATAAAACTGGGACTGCTCTTGCTGTGAAACACAAAGCAAACGTAACTCAACTAATACCTTGCTGTACATGCTGAGTAAATAACTAATAGAATTATAGATATAGTTTATAAACGCCTAAGTCATGTAAATTAGATATCTGAGGGATAAAAACAATGGGAAGAAAGAAGCTGTGAGAAAGTTTCCACCAAAAAGAGAGGCAACACTTGCTACCCATCGTGCATCTTATTCTTTCCATGGCAGAGAAAATTCCTAAGCTTTTATTTTGATGGTTTTGTTAGGCAAGGACTGAACTACCTCTGCAGCCCAGGGTGCTCTCTTAGCCCTACATTAGGAAGCTAAACAAGAACTTTTTAAAGACCACTGGGCAGCAGAAGGGATTGCTCTTGAGCAAGGTGACCATCATGGAAGAAGGCAGCACATCCAACCCTCCACCCAGCACTAGCCTGGCCCTGTCTCCAGAGGCTGGGAGGGCTTCTGAGCAGGAATTGGCCCTTCCCTGTGTCTGTAGTTACCCAATACAGCTGAATCCCACCACAACTTAGTTGATGGTTAGTAGCAAGAGCAACCCTGAGTTATGCTAGTAGTTGATTATCTTCCTTGTCTTCATCCCTAGCCATTGCTGAGGTCTGGGCTAAGTCTAGCCCAGGTAAACCAGTGACTTAATTTGCCTCCATGCTAGTCTCTTAAATTTAGGGTTAAACACTTTCTCTTCTTTTTAAGAGACCTTTCTTTGAGGAAGGGATTAATGAAAATCAGCCTGAAACCACAGGCTGTAAATTGATCTGTACGTGGAGTCAAAGTAAAAAAAAAAAAAAGTCAAATAAATATCTTTCAGGCATTGAAACATTTTTCCATTAATGGAAATTATTTAAAATATGTTAGACTATTATATTTCAAGCTAAAACTATATGTTACATTGTCACTTTTCAACAAGATAAGGATTCAATCAAGAGCTTGGGTCTCAAACGAGTTGAAATGAGTGAGTTCTCTTTGAAAGTTCACTTTTGTCTACCTATGTTCCTCTTTCTTTTACAGAAACTCTGGAGCAAGCATGGAGTACAGAACCTTGCTCTGCATCTCTCAATCTCAAAGGCAGCTGCTGAAGTAGAGTACAGTAAATAATGTTGTAATAATTTTCTTTCTTGGAAACTGAGGACTGGCACTAACACTTGGGTGTCAGTGATCCTGTGGAAAGTGATATTTACTTTTATATACTGGACAAAATTGTTCACTGTGATTAAGTGATTAGAGGAGATATCCTAAAAAGGCCAAGAGTAAATGAGAATCAAAAAGAAAATTCCCTTTAGCCTACTAGAATAAGTTATATGGATTTACTAAGCAGATGGTAAACCCAAGGCTGGCACTGTAAAAGATAAAGGCTGTAGGAGAAGGGAGTAGAGGGGGGAAAATGTGAATAAAATTTAGTGAGCACTTTGAAATAAGTATTTGATATCAAAGACTGAAACTCAAGGTTAATTCTAGCAAGATAGGCATATATGCCACTTGGTAATGGAAAGAAAATTAAGACCAAAGGGTTGAGAGAGAGAAGATTTGGTGCTAAGTACCAGGTCCAGAAATATTTGCTGGGGGGAAAAAAAAAAAGAGTGATTTAAGTGCAGCTAAACCTTCACAGCTGTAGTGATAGCTTTGTACCTCAGGTGATGCCTCCACCCCTCCTTGGCAATGCTGTATTTGCTCTTGGCCAGCACAAGATGGCAACTAGAAGGTGAGACTGGGATTTGCTGGTCTTAGACTCTATCCCAGATCACCACTGCTCTAAATTCCTGTGCTTTGCTTTGCCCAAACCTGAGTGCAACACCACCAGCCTGCTCTACAAGAGGCTTTGGAGCCCACCGAGTACAAATGCTGTACAGAGAGCTGCTGTTAGTAGTGCTCATAACAATGGAGAATTGGGGAGACAGCTTGATTTGTAGACTCTGCCTGAGCTTTCACAAAGGAGCAGACAGAGTCTACTCTTAAAGCTGGCATTGCTACTAACAGCCAATGATTTTACCATATTCAATCAAATTTCAGAGCTCTTAAAGTATTTTTGTTATCCAAACAACCCATATTTGAACCTTTTCTCGCCCAAGTTCAGTTTCAAAGGTTTGGGAGCCTTTCACACTGATGTGTTCCTAGGGATTGGGAAGAGCTCTTCTGTGTCTAACCCACACTCACCTTTCCAGCACAAGAGGGGCCGTATGAAATCTGTCACTTAATATTTGCAACCTGCGTGGTATCCTTTTCTTCAGTTTGACAGGGGAGATTATGCCCACAAATAAACATTCCCAATAGTATATTTGGGCTCTTACCACTTGGCATCTGTCAAACAACTTGCCATCAGCTTTGGAAAATTGACAGTTTCAGTAGATTTCTGCTAAATGTTGAAAAATAGTTTCTCTGACCTCTTCTCTATTGAAGATTCAGACAGCAGCTGAGGCAGCTGTCCAGTTTGCAGCATGATAGAAAGGAAGAGGAATTAACCCATCAGCAATTGAATTTGGAAATGTCTTTAGAGAAGCCACCGACTGCTGCAGGAAAGGGAATATTACTTAGTTCTGCTGTCACTAAAATGGATGATGGGTGCTAATGGACAGTGACTGAGCCCTCTCTAATGTGTGACCTGAGCACTGCAAGACTGAATGGGTGCAGACTGCAGCCACAAGCACAACACAATGGTCACCATCATTTTGCTGATCTTCTCTGCTAAAACCTGAGTATATACAGTTTAGAAGAGCATCTTAACCTCAGGATTTCTTGTCTGTCTCTAGACCGTGCTCTTCTGGCTGAAAATGTGTCTGTTGTGCTCTCAGTGGTGGTGATGGAGGAATTGCAGCAGCAGCAGGACTTGTCCCACCAACAAGGGTGTAGCTGGCAGTGATGGGGGATGGAGAAGCAGATGCTGCATGGAGATTGGAGATTTCTAATGGATCCCTGTCATTTACCCTGCTTTTCTATTGACACACGTGGGCTGCCTCAAAGCTGCAGAACCAGCTGTCATGGGAGTGAGAGGGCTTCCACAGAAAACCAACCACCAAAAAGAACCAACTTCTGAGTGCATCTGAAGCACCTAAGCGAGACCTGCATGAGCTACTGGGGTAGAGAAATGAGGTTGTACATGCAGAGAAAGAAATGAAGGATTAGCCCTATAAAAAACCATCTTTTTCCCCTTTCCTGTCTTTTTAAAACTAAAATACTTTGTCGTTTCTCCAAACACTGCCTAGGTCATCTGAATGCTATCTCACAGCCACCACTGGCAGCCTGCAGCCCTTGACATCTGTAACTCACTGTGGTTCTCATTTTACTTTTATTCCTTTTTTTTTTTTCCTCAAGAAAAGCAATTTCTGCTTTGAAATGCCAGCTCTCTCCGAGCACATAAGCTTTGAGGCAAAGCTGAAACGTCACCACATTCAGCCCCAGGTCCAAAGGAGTTAAAAACCAGCCATCAATGCTGAAATGTTCTTCCTGTGGTGCATCACTGTTTTATATTCTTAAGCTGCTGTTCAGCTGGAGCTTTGCTAACACACGGAGTGACTGGTGAACTCAACTGCCCACAGGAAACGTGCCACACATGATCTAGCAAAGACAGGGTCACTCCAGCAGTTAACCATATTCTTGGGATCTCAAAATAACCTTTCCTCAGAGCCATAAATCAAGGGGGAGGGACTGCAAGAAACTCTCCTGCAGCCAAACTGAGTGAATTATACTAATAGTCCATCCCTAACCCAGGCACATTTTCTTCTTTGACTCATACCACTGGCACCAGGAGCTGCAGCTCCTCACTGGGCTCTTTACCCAGGTCCTTGCAACATGCCCATGGCTTTTATCCCTGAGTTTCTGCTTATTAACAGGTAATGGGGACACGAAACCTACTTAGCATCATCTGTCTCCAGTGAAGAAGAGGCAGGCCTGACCCAAGCACTGGTACTTTGAATCTCCTGGGGAGGAAGGAAGGGACTTGAGACATAACAGAGCTGATGAAACTTGAGGACACTGGTGCAGGCTTTTCCTGTGAAAGGAAAGACTTCATAGCTGGCTCTGCATATGGAACCCAGATTTTACAAAAGCTGGGTTCCCTTCTTCAGAAGAGACACAGAAACCAGATTTACTATCTATTCAGCAGTCTTTATATTAATGTGCCACACTGATACCAGGTAGCTTTAGACTGGTCTAGGTGTGGTCCTCTTTGAAAGCTTATGGTGAAGCTCCTAACAAGCTTGTTTGGCTCTCCAAGTGCCAGAGACTGGAAGAGGTTTAAAGTCTTACATATGAGATAATAGGACATGCAACACAGCTAAAGTCAATTTTACTCCCTCTGGTTTAACTCGGATTTAACAATTATCTTCTTTTCTTTTAACAGAAGTTTATGACAAAGGAAACAACTGCATAAACCTGTGTAATCCAAGCAAGGAAGATCTCACAAGACTCTGTGTTGGGAAATCAGACTTGCTTCCTAGGCTTGAGGAACGAGCCTACTAACACATTCATTTCAAAAAGAAATACTTTCCATGATGCAGCAGAATCTGTGAAGGCTGCTCACCCATGAATTTGTGTCTTGTGATAAAGTTTGCTATGTCACTAATGATCTGATAAGAAAGAGAACCAAGTCATGGCATAATTCTGCCATCAATGAAGGCATAAAGGGGCTCTCTGCCTCTTTTATGTCTGCCTATATTCAGAGAACAAGTATACATTGAATATCATTGACATCCCACCCTTATTTTTAAGCCAAGTTGAAATTGCCCAAGTGGTTCAGAAGTTCTGTTGGAGGAGGGGTGGGATGGACAGACAGACTCTCTCATTTCAGCCCTGTTTCCTTAAGGAAGCCAGTTTTTTATAAAACAGGCAACAAGCAGAGTTTCCCTCATGGTAATATCACAACAACGAAGCGTATCTGGTTTGTGTTACATAAACAAAGACAGAGCTTTGGGGTCAAAAAACTCTGGAAGAGACATTAAGAAGTCTTGCAAACTGCTCATGTGTTCAGTGTTGAGGATGAAGGTCCTGCAGGTGACTCATTCCATTAGACCTCCCTCAATTAAAAGAGATACTGAAACCAAATTGCATAATGCTCATGTCAGGTGAAGGCAGGAAGACTCCAAAACCAAAAAACCCCCTTGGACAAGCCAAGTGGAGGTATCCTGGCTGCTACTTCCCTGTTGTTTCATATCCTACATTTCTGGGGAGGAAAACAGGCAGCATTAATCAGGTAAAATTACAGTAATTCAGGAACTTCCCCTGCTTTTTACAGCTTGACCAACATCTGGTTAAAAAAAAGGAATACTTGTAGAAGTGGGAATATTTTGCCCTTGGCAGCAGTGAAGAAACCCATATAACTTATCTAATATGTCAGCAGATTGTTAGCAGCAGACGTGACCCCAGTTGGGTGGGTACTGCATCTATGCAGAAGTCTGATGGTAGAGAGAGGAACATAATGAGAACCAGGCTGAGCAGCAGCATGGAGAGAGGCTTTCTTTGCAGTCACTGTGATGTGTCAAGGAAGTGGAGCCTTTTGTGAGTCAGCAGCAGCAGCATCAGTAGTGTTCCCTCAGAGGGACAGTGCTGAAATGGCTAACAGACCTGCACCAGAGCTCTGAAGGATGAAAAAGACACCCTTAGATCATTTGAAACCCTCCCATGCGAACGATGGGAAGGCTCGACTCGCTTTCTGGTTTCAAATGGAGCTTTAGAGCACTTGGGAACCAAATCTGCTGTTTGTTTTCCTCCTCACAGGAGTCCTCAGAGCTTTGTAGAGCAGCAAAAGCTGCAATGCACTGAGTAAGGACAGTGAGCAGAAAAGACTGTTTGGGGTAAAAGTACTGCTTGCAGGGCTGGGGGAACCACAGAGAAAGCACCAAGGGCCATCACAACACAGTTTTGACATGTAACACATTATTGTCCCACTCTTCCTCAGTTCTTGTCCATGGCCAAGGGTAATAACCGTGGATATCTTTCTACATGTGCTCTAATTGCAGGAGATTTGGGCAGAGTTCGTTAGTGTCGGTTCATTAATGGGCACTGTGCCCAATCCTGTGCAGCCTGTTGAAGCCCCAGCTGGTAGAAGCAGCACGAAGAAAAGCTGAGCAGAGCTAGAAGCAGAACGTGCATCTTGTACCACCTTCAACCAGCACAGGAAGGCAACAGAGCCCCGTGTAAAATCAAATTCCAGGGCAAGGTATGCCCAGTTCTTCTCTTAATGACTCATTAATGCAGGTTGGCAGCGAGATGGTGCTGGTAGTAGCCAGCTCATGGCATTGAACTCTGCTGGAAGCAAATGTAAGCTCTATGGTTGAGCAATAGCATTAGGCAAGTGTTTGTATAAAAAGGGCAGCAGGGTAAATACTGTTCATGAGCCATGAATATTCGTCTGAGGATAAAAAAAAATCACAGAGCACATTATCTGCTGTTTGGACAGATACTTATTTTTAAATATACAGTTATATTCTTCTTTATGCTTGAGTGTGGCAGAAATATGTATCACCAGGACTAGCTAAAACAAAAGCTGAAAGTGTTTTGTTGAGTATATGCAAACACTGAAGAGTATTGTTCCTTCTAGAAAGCCCCCGTGCAGGAATAGGAACAGATGTCCAAGAAGTCCAAGAGAGAAGGACTTTGTGTTTCCAGCACCCCTAGAATACAGTGAAATTCAGCTCAGCTTGGACCACACATGGTCATGGACATCTGCAGAACACTGTAGCTGTCGATTCTCTTCCTTCTCAGGAGCTGATCTGTGGCAATAGTTCTGTTTGTTTCTGAAAAGCTTTCTTACAAGTTGCCTGTGCTCTCCAGGTAAGCTGCAAAAGCCAGAGGACGAGGTTGAGGGAAGAAGACAACAAAAAGGGACTCCAGCAAAACAGCTACATTATCCCACAGCCCTCTTCAGAGAAAGTGTGCCACCAAGTGTCTACTCAAACACCAGCTGCTAAAAGCACCAAGCAGCTGATTTCAGTGAATGAATACACAGAATCTGCATGAAGAGAGCAGAAAGAACCCATCTGAATACTAGAGAGCTGCTGCTTCATTGGCAAGAAGGTAAATAATGCTGTGGTAGGAAGCTCAAACTCAGCCCAGCACTGTCTCAAAGAGAGAAGATCTACTCTTCTTTTTTGGTATACAGAGGAGCCACCTCCATACAGATGCTTGGGCTGGGGCATGCCAGGAATCCACAGCTGGAGATGCAGCTCTCGGGCTTCTGTCCCAACCAACCAACCTGAGGTTCCTTGCAGAAGCAAAGAGAGTGAAAGGGAATGGAAACCAGTGCTGCAGGACTTGTCACAACACATCACCATCATGAAGACCCAGCAGATGCCCTGATAGAACTGTGGCAGAGGTAGCTCTGCTTTTTCTTTACCTTTTATACAGATGCAGCCCCCATGCAGATGTCTTTTTACCTCTATGCAAAAGCCCATCAAGTCTGAGTAGTTTATTCCTTTTCCCTTCTAGAAATAAGCCATCCCAGTATAAAACATACCTTATGTTCAAGAACAAAATTAAAATTCAGAATTACTAGCATGCCACAATATATTCTGCAGTCCACATCAGAAAAGTTCCAGGACATGTTCAAAATAGCTTTTTTTTCCCCCCCCAACTTTGCTTCCCTTCCAAAGGAAATCCAACAAAATCAGGTTAAGGACTTTCAAACTCTGACTCAGGAGTTTGACTTAGGAATCTAAATGGATTTTAACTAATAATACAATACACACTTTCAGTTCATTTGGCTTTTTTCCTGCATGTCCTTGTATAGTATAAGCTCTGGTCATCTTCAGAGTGAACACAACAGGTTCTTAGTTTCTGTTTGAGCTGCCAACCACTATCTAGAAACTCTGGCAAAATTAGAAAGAATCACAAATTTTTACTGCTATTATTTTGCCTTGCAGATTCTAAGAGATAAATGAATGTTTTTGTTCATTTCACCAAGAAGAAAAAAAGGTAAGTCAGACACATGGAGTCTCTCAGCCAACACAGTTCTGAGATTAGGAGGCTGTCATTCAGCTTTCATCTCTCATTTTTCCCTTTGCTCATTTTTCCATCTAAACAAGAAGTGGTATTAAATCGAGAAGATTAGCAACAAGACCAACACTGTTTTTTTTTCCCCTTTTTTCCTCTGTTTTACAAGGAAATAAACATCCTACAACCACTTACAAAGCACACGGTGGTGAGCCCACCACAACTATGGATACAGATGTGCAGCTAGAGGTTGTAGCTGAGCCTCCCATTGCTTAAACCAGCAACTCAGCCAAAGCTACCTGTTCTCAACCTAATTTTGGTATTATGTTAGGGAGAGAAGTCTCTTTGTATCAGATCTGACAGGCATGTGTTCCCGAGGAAGTGGAGGGGAAGCCCTCCGTTCATATGACTAATTAGACAGGCTTCACGCTGGGTTGCTCTTTTTTGATGCTGATCCCTCTACTAATTGTCAGGTTGTTCTTTGGGAAAGCAAGGTTGAGTTCAAATGCTGCAGTGCCTTGTTCCCTGTTAGCTTTCCTGACCTTAAACTGATGTGACTTGACAAGGAACAGACTGGGGAAGGGAGAGAGCGCTCGGTTCATTCCGCTTGCCGAGAGCAAATTTGGGAGTCACTGGGGGAAAAAAAAAGAAGCAGGAGCATGATGAACAGGGAGAAGTTAGATAAAATGGGTGGTTGTGCCCTGGAAGCAACAGCACAAGGAGTTTGAGGAGGAAAAGGCAACGTGATCAAGAAGCAGTCACGTCTAGCTGAGATTCTGCAGCTCCCTCAGCAAGGTGTAAATGGTTTGATTTTTAACCAGATCTCCAACTGGACTTTTTTTTCCTCTCTGTTTTTCTTCTGGTTAGATCTGCAACAATTTAAGACCAAATTACCAGAGCTGAGCCAGGCTCACTTCCCACCAGCTGCCTTTTTTATTTTTTAAACTGAGGCTGTTTTAGCTCTGGTCAGGCTTTCATGGTAGAAAGGGGGAGTGGGGAGAAGAAAGAGGGAGCATTTAATCAAACCTGACATTCAGGAGCTCAATCCTGCAAGGTACTGAGCTCATTGACCTCGGTCCAGCAAAACAATATACATAGGACTTCAAAGGGGATACTCACATGCTTAAAGTTAAGCAGATGTCTAAGTGGTGTATTGGATTTGGGCCAGAGAAAGCAGGGCCTTCCAAAAAGCTAAGGCTCTCTGGCATGCCCAGGTCTGCAAAGCTCTACCTTTATCTGCTCAGCTCCCCCAGCAGGTGCTACACACAGAGCAGGGGCTGAGATAAAAGACACCCAAAGGCTTGGCCACAAAGGCAGGAGGAACCTGGCAATTTTCTGTGCAGTAGCCCTCGTTCCGTTCCTTGCAAAATAAATGCTTTCTTATGCCATTTCTGATACAGCCCAAAAATGAGGCAGCCAAATGCTCCATTCCTCTCTAAAGTCCTCGAATTCTAATTTACAATCGAGACATGACAACTCTGGAAAAGAAGAAAGATCTTTATTTGGGTGGTGGGGCTTTCCCCCCTTTGCTTTCTGATGCTTTTAATTTTAGTAGAAAGAGTTCAGGAGTGCAAAGTCAGAGCTTTCTGCTTTCAAGGGAAGACAGTTTGGAAACCACTGTATGTATATGAACATTCTCAGAGCCTGACTTGAAAAAGTTGGTGTTGTGCAGCTTGAACTAACAGACTTTTCTCCACACGTAGCCATCCAAAGGAAATTCTGTGATTCTGTGAAACAGGAGAGTTTCCAGCCAAGTGAAGATTCTCTTGATTTGATTTCAGACATGATGGTCTCAGGAGGACTTCAAGTATCCAACTGATCTTGGAGGTAAAGAGCAACAAAGACCTGACTCTGGGATGTTATCAGGAATTAAAAAAACTTCAAGCAATGATCCCTACTGGAAACCTCTGTTGGATCTCTACTGGAAAAAATAGCAACTATCATCTGCTCAGCTCCTTTTGGCCAACACCCTTCAATTAAATATGTTCTGCATAGGTACATATGCATACATCTGTATATATCTTCAAGTTCTTAATTGGTTGCCCAGTAGATTTAGACAACTGGAAAGCTTATTTCTGGTCACAGCACAGACAATATTTCCCTCCACCTTAGTGCATGGAAGTATATGCACATGGGAGGAATACAGATAGAACCCTTCAACCTCCAAAGCAATTAATTCTCCAGAAGCTCAACTTGCTGGACAAGAACTAAGCAATTGTTGAAGACCTATGAAATTCCAGCCTTTGAGATATGCTAAGAACATGTAGTAATCAGTACAGTATTTGAAATGTCAGCTTTCTGATAAAAGTCACTACTAAATTACAAGGGGCTTAGGGCTTTACACAGCACTCAATGTGATTTCCTAATTTTCTTTCAAGATATGACACTTATTTTATGCTTAGGATGTTCTTCCCTTTTCATCCAGACAGTCCAAGTAAGGAAGAGAGAGAGGGCACTCCACAAAGAGGTGGGAGAAACCAGAGACAGAAGAGAGAGTCCAGACAATCACAGCACTGTCACAGGTCCAACCCAAGTTAAAATCTGTGACCTAGATAGAGGCTAATGTCTGTTAACCCACCCCCAACCTTTCTTAATGTTTCTTTAGAGCAGTCCAGAAGAATTTTGCATTGCTGTTTTAATACCCTACCAGTGTGGATAAGAGGGTGACCACTCCTGCTTTTTTGTGGTGCCTCAAAAGAAAAAAAAAATGTCATTTTGGTCTTGCAGGTTTTGGGAGTTCTTTTTTGTGGTGCCTCAAAAGAAAAAAATGTCATTTTGGTCTTGCAGCTTTTGGGAGTTGAAGGTAACAGCAAACTGATGGCTACAAGCATATATGTTGAGGGCTGCCATATAACAAAGGCATCTTTCTCCTGCTACCATCTCTAGCTCTGCTGGGGTTGATGTCTGATCTGGAACAAGAGGAACAGTGCAAGTGAAAATTCACCTCAGACACCTTTCACTCATGACACTGGTTTTCTGTTTTAGGACATGAGCAGCAAAACTGCTTTATTTTCACAGAATGCAGCTGCCACAGGCCCTGTTTTCATTAAAAGGATGGTGTTTCAACCTTCCATGGTCCAGACTTTACCTAAATAGGGGAATATTATCTCATCAGCGCCTTCCTCCACGTTCATATCAGCACAAACTTGCAGGAGAATTCCCTGTAGACCTTCATCAATATGTGCATTAGCAATGTATTTCAGAAAACTCTAAAAAAACCCATAATAGACATGTGAGAAAGAGGTCAGAAAGTGCCATGCCTGGCGTACCCATTCCCTCTGAGCAAAGAGTCCTTCAAAAGCACAGCAGCAGCCACCCCTGTCCAGCCATGACATCTGCCCCTACGTGCCCTTAAGAAGGGCTTGCTAACCAAAGGGAGGACTTGAGGAATGCCAGAAGGTACTGTCCTACTCCAAGCCTGCATTCAGATCAAAGACCTTATTCCAAATCATGCCACAGGGAGCCTTTATGAAGCCTTGAGTCAGATATTGTGTCTTGGCCCTTCAGCTTTTCTTTTTAAATATAAAATAATGGCTTTTCTTAGCTTTCTGGAGCAGTTTTAAGAGCCAGTAGTAATCTCCTACCCACCTGTGAAAGAACCAGTTATGTTCACTCTATTCCCATCCTTTTGGGTACTGTTCCAACAGCATGTCCTGAGGAGTTCAACTGAGTTTAGAACATCTGTGTGGTTCTAAAAGTTGTTGCATCCAGTCATCAGAAACACACATGCAAAAAGAGAGCACTGGATGCTGGTGTCCTAGAGTTCTCAATTCTCTGATAACAACTCTCCATGTACCAGAGTTCAAGATAACACCCATCACAAAACCACCAGTGTAAGGATTGCACTGTACTTTTTACCCCCCTCTTCTTCCTCTTTCATAGACATGAAGCAAAACAAAGCAAAGGGAAACAAAGCACAATCACAACATGGCTTTGAGAAGAGCAGTTTAGGTCCTATCATTAGGGCTGCATCAGAACACCCACAACAATCAAGGTTTCCTGGAGATGCCCGTGGAAGGAATCTATTTCAGCATCATGCATGTGCTATGTAGACCATCTAAACCACAAAAGAACAGCAGGATCTCTTTGCTGCAGTGCAAGGTCACTTGCAAACGTCTATTGAAATGAGTCTCATGAAAACAACACTCTCGATATTGCAGAGGTCATCGACCCAGTGCTTGGTTTGTCCACATCACAATAATTATTCCACAATAACAAGCTTAGCCACAACAATGGGGGCACAGCATCAGGGGGGTGGAGTCTCCAACCTGCAACTCCCAACTTCAGCCTCCCCGTTGAGAGTGGGAAGAGCAGCGTGTGTGGCATGCCCCCCGACTGCTGTACAAGGTCACTGAAAGCAGAAGGGTAGCACTTGGTGAAATAAAAGTTTAGACTAAACAGTGGGTGATATTGTTAGGAGTTGACCACGTGAAGGAAGCTTTCATCACCAAATTGTGTGGTAGCAGATGTTCACGAGCTTGTGCACCCAAATTCACAATCTTTGGTCTATTAGGAGGAAATTCATGCCCTTTTCCTTTGTTCTTTAGAACAGGGTCCTATTTGGACTAGGTTTGTAAGGATATTCCAACATTTAACAGCTCCCATTGTAGACAGGTGGGAGTGAATGCTTGAAAACCTAGTCATCAGATATAATCACTGTGGGAGAGAGACCAGGAGAACTCAAATGCAGCACTACTGACAGTTTTATTCCAAGGTTGCCACGGTATGAGATGGGTAAAGCAAGGGAAGGGAGTTGGGAAGATTGAGGGGACTTTTGGGTAGACTGATGAAAGCCATAGCTCCGAGGGAATGAACAGAAAACTCCACGTGGGAGCAGTTTATGGATGGGGAAGGAGCTTGAAGAATAGGAGCAATGTGCTGGAAAAGTGTCAGGGAACTTAGAAGCACTGGGGGTACTTGAACTCTAGGACAGGAGGGTTGAGAAGTGGAAGATTATGAGTTCCCATCACCCAGCCTCTCTTGCTAAATCAGGAGGAGATGGGATTATCTTTAGCTAGAGATAAGCAGACCCTCATTAGGAGTCCAGGACACACAGAAATCCATCTAATTTTTTTCTTGCACTGGGCTACCATGATGCTCTCTAACAAGCTGGAAATATCCCAGCCCTTCCAACCTCACTTGGCCATAGGCCAGATCCATCAGAATTTCCTAAGCAGCTTCAGGTATCATTCATGTCGTGTTCTGTCTTCTAAAAATCTTCTTCCCATTATCCAAGAAATTCCAACATTTCATCATTTACCATCTTAAGTCAAATGGTGCATGAATTTCAGTTTTAGAAAAACAACAGTTCACCCAAAAAAAACCCACAACAAACCAAATAACCATCCCCACCTTGTGTCTCCATCACAAAATTGCCTTGTTCTTCCTCAGGCTTGAAACATTAACACAAAAATAAGTTTAAAAAAAGGCATAAGGTAAAAGAGCACAACATCAACAGAAAACTGAGCAAGACAATAACAAACTACTGGGGACAACCCAGACAAAATTCAGTAGAAAAAAACTGTGTAGGTACAATTTGACTTTAAGCACATATGAAGACAGGTAAAACTGAGTCCTATAAGATTTCTCAGAGATGCATCAAAAGTTTTCTTCCATAAAAAAGGACTTTTAAATAACATTCAGGAGAAAATGTGTCTAAAAAAATTACAGGTCTCACAGCAAAAACAAGTGGCTGATGGTATTCGCTTCTCACAAAACAATCCAAGAGGCACCTGATGAAATCCTCCTGCAGTAACCTTTGAAGTACTTCACCATACAAATAATTAAATTCTGGGACTTGTTGCTGCAGAACACTGCAAAGGCCATCAGTGTAAAAAGAGATTCAGAGAAGAATCAGGCAAATCTGTAGAGGATAAATTCACCAAAGCATATTCAAGAAAAAATGGTTCTTAAATCATTGATATCTGCAAAGTTGGAATATATATATTGGAAAAAGGATCCCCCTCTACTTGTCCACCCAGCTCATAGAAGAGCTAACAGAGTATTGCACTGTATGAACCTTCTGGTCTGGTTCACCATAGGGGTATTTGTGCTTAGGGGTGTTATAAAAATATCTTATGCACACCTTATTCACCAACATATTTTTCCATTTCTTCATCCCCAGCTAGCTGTTTAAACATGAGACTATAAAATCCTGTTATTAGTATCATACTAATATATAATATATATAAATTCATGAAAATAATATATAAATATATATATAATAATATATATAAATTCATGGAAAGCAGGTATAAAACTGATTGGAAGAAAAACCATCATCATTATCATCTTTAAAACTAGGCATACAGTGTAATTCTACAGGGTACTTATTCAGCCTGAGTCCCTTCCAGTTTGTTTGTCACTGTCTCTATTAATACTCTAGTCTAAAAATAATCTAATCCTAATAGTAGTTTTATATTTGAACTTTTTAATTAAGACTTAACAGTTTACAAAGAAAAAATCAGACCAAGCCCAAGGAGAAATCTCTTTTTAAACCATCTTAAACAGCATTTTTTTTCCCCTTAGAAACATACCCTAAAAAACACACAAAGGAGAAATGTGGGAGGTGAGGAGGTTGGATGAGACCAACATTAGTTAGAAAGCAGAGGCACCTCAAATGGTGCATGATTTTTATCATTATAATACAAATCAACTCCTCTGAGGTCCAGAAAATGGGTTATTACTCCAGTTAATGACAATTCTCTCCTAAATCTCCACGCTACACTCATCTCAACTCAATTAATGGGAGGCTCTGTGAAAACATGGAGCATCAACTTGGGTTTTAACATTTCCCAGGAGCACTAGGCAGCCAGCTAACCCCAGCTGTAGAAACAAGGACCTCACGTGATAAAAGGGCAGCTTTAGAAATGGAAAAAGCAATGAAGCACCAGTTTAAAAAACCCATCATAACAAGGAAGAGTTACCTGCACATCCTTGGAGGAGCTCTACAGTGTGGTAGCAGCCCTATGCTGGTGCCTGCTGCAGACAAGAAGCATCAGTGTGGTGGTTGAGCAGTTAGATGTTCCACTGACTCCTCCTTCCTTGGTATTCCAAGAGTCTCCTCACTTGTCCATTCACCAACAGCTCCATCAAGCACTTGAGGGTTTTTTTACAACCCTAGAAGGAAGCCAAGAGCACCTGAGAGCCCTGAGTAGGTTTCTCACCCCAGAAATACTCTCCTGTGTAAAGAACCTTTGGATATAGGTGTGGTAGATCCACACCTGATGGAGGGGTGAATTTTATGAAGATTTTAAGGTCTTCATAGGTGCTGTTTGTGAATGGTGGCAGACAACTTCGCCGTGTTCACTTATCCAGAAGACCTGAAGCTGCTCTTCTGTATCTTCATTGGTGATAAATCTTTTTGCCTTCTAGAACAACTATTCAAATACAAAACTGTGATCTAGACTGAGACCACCCAGTGGATGTTGCTTGTTGGAACCCTTCCAGTGGTACCTACACCTTGGTAGTAATGTAGACCATGTTTCTCACAGCTTTCCTGCTGTTTTAGGGGGCTGCTCTGAAGCCACCACATACAACAGCCAGTGGCCTAGGACCTGGGTATTTCTTCTGGCTGAGCACAGCTCAGTAAAACTGCCCAGGAGACTTCAATAAACATTAATTTAGTAGCTGTGCCCTCAAGCTTTGCATTTGAGGAGTTAAGCATCCCCAGAGATAAGAAGCTATTTAGTAATCGTCACAAACAATGAGTTTATATAACCCAATATGCTACATGACACCTTCTTAGCAACCAGTTCACCATCAGCTGTTCTCACTTCATTAAATTAAAGCTTTTTAAAGGCCTTTCTAGGGCTAAGAAAGTTAATTCTCATTCTTTCCACCCTATGCTTCCTTGGATATTTTTTTTCCCCTTATGTTTTAACAAAAAGTCTCCAACCACTGAATTTTTGAAAAGGAAAAAAAAAATATTAAAAAAATCTGTTTGAGAAATGAGGAGCCCACAAAACTGAACTAACCAAAATCAACCCCCATTAATTTGAAAAGATGTTC
Organism: Merops nubicus; assembly: GCF_000691845.1. NCBI lineage: Eukaryota > Metazoa > Chordata > Aves > Coraciiformes > Meropidae > Merops > Merops nubicus. The sequence continues at coordinate 56,079 of NW_008631461.1, read as the reverse complement.
CCAGACAGTTACTTTTCTTTTCAATATTTGGGTCTATCCAATTCTAGAGTGTTTGGGGCAGGAGCAGTTCATTGGATCAGGCACATCCCTCTTAGGGGGGACAATATACTCTCCTGTTCACCATGGCATCACCTGCTGCCTATTTTCTTTAAGACAGCCAGTTACTGTTAGAGAATTTGGACATTTTAAAGAAAAATAAAATCAAGGCCTTAATGAACTGGCAGTGATTTTTTCCTTTATGGTAAACAAGTTGTTCTGTTCTCTCCGAGTGGGCTCCAAAACCTGCTGAAGGTTACAGAGGCTCCCTATTGATTTAAATGGGCTTTGGATCTTCTCTAATTCCCTCCTCACAGTTTTATCTTATTTCTAAGAAACCAGATGCTGGGTCCCTATCTGCTCAAATCTATATTTTGCTAATGGAGCTCAGGTTTCTGTAGAAAGAAATGTAACTGAGTTCCCCTAATACCCAATGCTGGGTGACTCTAAAAGAGAGACTTAGTCCATCCTGCAGTGGAGAGATAAGAGCCATACTTTAAACCAACCTACTTTAAATGAAATTAAAGAGTTGTCAGTGTTAATTGAGGACACTTGTCTGTGGAAACAAAAAAAAAATCTGACTTTATTTCTTCCTTCTAAAAGAGCTGCCCTTATTTCACCTCTCCAAAAGGAGACATGGAGATGGTCCCCCAGGAAAATGAGGAGATAGATATTTGTGCAAACTGCTTTTGGGGACAGAGGGAATCTTCTCTAAGTTTCTGTAGAATTTATGTTTCACTCATCCTTAGATAAAATGACAAATAACTGATACTTGGACCTTTTAATAACAACTGTCAACTCTTTGTGAGTGATGAAGTTTCTCTCCTGGGCAATGTCATACCCAAACTCAAAAAAAGAGACTTCTAGATAGGATATGTGAAAAAAAAAGGCTGCAGTTGATTGCCCTGTGCCACCAATGATCTCACACATGTGACGTGGCATTTAACACACTGGGCAAAAGCCTGGGCTGGAGCAGGGTCACAGAGCAGCAAAAGGGCTGTTCTGTGGTTTTATCTATAGGTGGTATTATAGACCACTGTATTCTTTGATGGCCTTTCTTTAAAACATCACACAGATGAGTAGAGAAATAAATCCAAATTAAAAAAGTATTCAAAAAAAAAAAGCTTAATTTTGCCAGTAATTTCTATTTTCCTTCAAAATACCTGTGCTTTAAAACAAACAAACAAAAAAAGACCTTTGGTTTGAAGGTTATTTCTCAGTGAACACAAAGTCCTTTGCCAGTGTTTGATAATCAGTGTCTGGACTGTACAAATTTGGCAATCTTTGTGGGAAGAAATTATATCCTTTATCAGCTCAATAAATATAAGTGGGAGAAATGATGAGGGGTTTGGGTTAATTTGCTCAGACAAGCCACAGGGTACCATCTCTGCCTATTAGAACAATGAATGTGTAAGCATCCCTAGCATTTCATAAAGGGATTTTCCCTTTCATCATGCCCAAGTCATTCCTAAATTGCCTCCTTTGCATCTGCACACCAGTAAAAGTCCATCACCCAACCCTTTGCAGGAAGCTATCCAGAAAGCACCTAACATAGCATGAGAGAATTCACATGCCAAGAAACACACAAAAAGCTTAAAATCTCTCTTTTTTCACTGAATCTCTGTGTCTGATCAGAGCTGCAGAACCTAACTGCTGAGGTGCTGCATGCAAATGGTCTCATCTGCTCTCCAGACTGCAAAAATCCTCCCCAGAACAGTGACTTCCTCTTAGTTTGGAGCTTATCCCTTTCTGCTTGAGCTAGCTAGTGAAATATAATCATAGAATGGTTTAGGTTGGAAAAGACCTTTGAGATCAGGTCCAACCATTGGCCCACAGTTGCCAAGCCCACCACTAAACCACATCCCTCAGTACCACATCTCCATGGCTTTTAAATCCCTCCACGGATGGGAACTCCACCACTTCCCCAGGCAGCCTCTTCCAGGGCTTAACAATAACAATCCTTTTGGAGAAGATATTTTTCCTAAGGTCCAACCTAATCCTCCCCTGGAGCAACTTGAGGCTGTTTCCTCTTGTTCCATCACTTGTTATTTAGAAGAGACCAACCCCCACATTGGTACAACCTCCTTTCAGGGAGTTGTAGAGGGTGAGAAGGTCTCTCCTGAGCCTCCTTTTCTCCAGGCTGAACAACCCCAGGTCCCTCAGC